>NC_133798.1:14934033-14974033 GCF_043250625.1 Sebastes fasciatus | reverse complement strand
TGACCCAGTCGTCTAGCCATCACAATTTGGCCCCCGTCAAAGTCGCTCACATCCTTACGCTTTTCCATTTTTTCTGCTTCCAACACAAAGTTCAAAGTTCAAATGAGTGAGCAGTCCTGCTCACTCATTTGCAACATTGCCCACCAAGACCCAACATAGCTAGAGATGTTATAGGGCAAGCTACCGCAGTAGAAGCAGTATAGCAAAGCCTCTACCAGTTGACAAGTTTCCATTGTTTTCGTCATATTGCCCAACCCTACTCTCACCATATTCATAAATGTCATCATCATCACTACTGTATGTCCCATATTTACTCATGTTTAGTCACTCCTGTTTACCAACAAATGCTGTTCTCTGTTTCTCAGGCTCCAACAAGAAGAGGAATCATCTAAACCAGAAGGTCAAGCAGCCTGACTTTAAAGTAGCCTACGTTCAGCTGGTGAGAAGACACAAACACACACATGTACACTCATCCTCCTACTCCCAATCTATTCTGCTTGGTGTGTTGTTTGAGTAGCATTAGCTCATTGACTCTTGTCCCGTACGCTGTGGGAGGTGGAGACCCCGCCACAATAACTTTCTCTCTCTCAAACAGCCAGCCCTCTGTGTTTTTTTTCTTATTGTGGGGGGCTGCATTATTAAACACAACACCCAGAGGGGAAAGGGTATTTTGGGGGCCTTGAGCCTTCAGCTTTTGTGTCGTGGGCTATTTTTGAAAGGGGGACTCGCCGGGTGAGAGAGGTGAGACGGGTTAGTTGATGTACCCCCATAGAGCCCTGAGGGGCAGGCAGCCTTTGAAGGTGAGCTCTCACACACACACATGCAGGTATGAACAGACACACAACAAAAAATGAACATCAGTGTGCACACATGCACAAAAAAAATTGAACAAGCCCCGTTCCTTTACCTGCCATTTCATGAGAAAGCCTCTCATGTGCAGACATACTTAGATGCACACAAATCACGCGTCCCTACCTTGCATCTCTTCTCCTGTGTGGTTCACACACTCTGGCTGCCCTCTTGAGAAAGCAGCAGTCTGGGGTTCTCGCGGGGCCTGAGGGTGAAAGGTCGTCTTTGGTTACATGCCAGACTTATTACAGGAAATATTGAGATATGTTTATCATCTGGCGGACCTCTCCTTTCTGTGCTTGTGTGTGCCATAGAAGGAATGTGAGCAATCATGTGCACTTAGTGCGTGTTTGAAGGGACACTCCCGATGGCGGCGTGTCAGCCCAGACTCCCTCGTTGCATCACAGACTTCACACCTGTGTTTGAGGTGAGCTTTGGGTCAGGAAGGCCCATTCCCTGCACCTCTTGCCAATGTTTGAAGTCTGTTGCTCTTTGAAATCAAACGAACCTCGCCTCCAAAAATGTCAAAAAAAGTCAGAGTTTTAATGCGCCTTTGATGCAGACGTGAAAAGCAAGGGGGCCTTTGTTTTGCGCCTGCCATTTTGATCTTGCCCAGATAAATCAACGGCGGTGTAGACGCTTGTTTACGCCGCGCCGCCCACCCGACTGGGAGCCATCAATCTTGAAACGGATGAATAATGAAAATTGTCTAAACACGACAATTTGAAAGAGGATACATAATTGAAGCAGCCATGAATCTTTAAAAGGGGAGACTTCCTCTTGTCTGACACCAAGGAAGTGGCCTGTGATTTTGTGTGCGTCTGGAATTCCTCGCGGAGTCAGTAGTGACGCTTCTGTCTCACCAGATGCACACGACGATGATAGGTGTGAGGATGCAGAACAACACGCGCACACACACACACACGCACACACGCACACACGCACACGCACACGCACACACACACACACACGCACACACACACACACGCACACACGCACACACGCACACACGCACACACGCACACACATCTGTGACGTGTGTGCATCATTCATGCATGCGCGGCCCCAGAAGACTGATGTTTTTCCTTGAGTGTCATTCGCTCTGCAGTCGCAATCACGTCGCGGTTTTCCTGAACGTCGCGGTTTTCTGAAGTCATGCTCATTTGACGGTGAACAGCGGGCAGAAATACTCTCTTTGTGCTTAAAATGGCTTGATATAAAACCGAATATCCGGCCTATTTCTCTGGCAGGTTTTGGAAAAAACATACTCTCTCAACTCCCTTTCCCTACCTCACTCTCTCTCTCTCTCTCTTATGTACGCACACACTCACACAAACTCACACACAGAGCCCCAGAAAACCCTCCTTTCTTTTGCAGCGGTGGGTAGAAAACAAGATTGTTCCTAATTGACTCCACATGTGGGAGAGTGTTCTGTGGGTCGATTCTTACACCGCGGTCCCCCCGTTCTACCCTCATCCTTCCCTCTCTCCCCCTGCTCTCCCTCCATCAGCTAATATTGCAGCAGTAACGTTTGCTCTCTCTCTCTCTCTCTCTCTCTCTCTCATTCCTTACTCACTCCTGGTTTGTGGTTGAGGGGAGGCCTCCCGTTAGCGGGGTTCCGTGACGGCCATTTTCCTCAGGCTTAGGGGGGACCCCAGTAACGGGGGAAGAGATAGCGTCTGCATGTGTGAAATGCGCACTGTGTGTGGGAAAGTGTGTGTGTGTGTGTGAGAGGGGCTCACTCAGGGGAGGTGACTAAGGGCATGATGGAGTCATGCCAGAGCAGGGAGGTCCAGAGACGGGGCAAAGCGATCAGGGGGAGGGGGAAGAGGCTGTGTGTGTGTGTGTGTGTGTGTGTGTGTGTGTGTGTGTGTGTGTGTGTGTGTGTGTGTGTGTGTGTGTGTGTGTGGGGTGGGGTGGGGTGGGGTGGGGTGGGGGGACAGGGTGGTGGTGGTGGGGCGGCAAAAACAGCAGTACAAAATGAAAAATCTTGAGTCTATCAGACTGCTTTTAGGTCTGGCTGCACATCAATGGGACTGGTGTGTGTGTGTGTGTGTATAGAGTCAGACTGCTTTCATGCACCGCTAGGACTAGCTGAGTCTAAAAGGGCTAACTCTAACCGCTACGCTCAGGGTAACACTTGTTTCCGATTTTCGCAGGCAACTCATACTGTTCCATCTATTTGATGCTGTAAAGGGCTGATGTTGGAAAATCCAATTTTGTGTTGCACTTTTTGACCTCAGTCGTAGACATTACTTCATGTACAGTAGGGGTAATTAGGTTTCTTGTCTGGTCCACTATTCCTTTTTTTTTGTAATAACATTTTCCTTAGATTTTTAAGAATATTATCAGGAAAAGCTGTAGCATTTTTTTGCAAGCGAATCTTCTCTCAAAGTTGACTTGAATGTGCCTGGTAGAGAAGAAGGCTTTTTTTTTTTTGCAGCCGATCATGTTCATAATGCATGTCAGACTCTGTGGTTTACCCTCATTAAATTCTCTTGGCCCATCTCACAGCTGAAGTGCACCGTGCCACCATTTCCAGTTAAACCTCGCATCCATTTGAAACCTTTCGTAAACTCAACCTTTTCACAAAAGAGAAAGCAATCCACTTCTGAAATTATAGTCATTCTTATATGTTTTCAGTCATTGTTCTGCAACATTATTGTCAGTCAAACATTTACGATAAAGTACTCTCTGCCTGGCATGCAAATGAAAAGGCTGTGGTGAGTTTTTGGTCAGAGGAGGAGGTTATTTTCTCTCTTTGGAGTGGCAGCTAGTTTGCAAGCGAGCTTTGCTGGCTGGTGCCAGCTGCAGCACTTCAGCGGGCTGAGTGCTCAGAGTGCATGTTGAAAGCTCCCGGAGGGTGACGCTGTGAATATATGAATGGGATGCCTGACCGGTCTCGGCTTTTCTGAATGATCCAGTTTAGTGCCACATTGTGCTGTAAATGTCAAATGCATGCTGTAAAAGTAACGATATCCAATCAGCAGATTTCACTATAGCCTTGTACAGATTGTTCATCTGACAACATGCTGTATCTCAACATTGCTTGCAGGATTTTACGAAAATAACTTTGATTTTATTTACTAATTTCTAATGTAATTTGCAGCGCTGTGGTTTAACCTCTGTTGCATTAAAGGGAACAGTTTTCAAAAATATTTATAACATATTCCTAACTTTATTTTCTAATTGAGCAGAAGAGGTCTGTTAGCTGGTAAGTGGAGCTTCTCCATCCTTTTTCTTGAAAGGCTGTGATGGCGTCCGTGTAAAGAAAGGAATCTCAGACATTTTCTTCGGGTTGTTTTCAGAGGAGTTCAGAAGGGAGGAGCAGCCGTTTGTGTTCTTTGTGTGTTGAGCACAGCATGGCACGTCCAGGCACCTGTGGGATGCTCGCAACCATTTTGCATAAAAATCCACACTTGTCAACTTGTTGTTTGACAGTCTGTATACACTTCGTTGGGAGTCTGCAAGCATCGTCGTAAGTCCATCCTTTTGTGGGGTGGGGCAGCACAAATCCCACACGAGCCCCGTTCAACAGAGTTTATCTGGAGACAAAAGCTCTCTTCATACAGTCAGAGGAGACTCTGCATCGGGGCGAAAGTAGACGATGAGTGAAAACTTTGCAGCAGAAGGGAGAGCAGGCACACAGATGGTCCAAGGTGTTGTCACGACGCCGACCTTTAGTTGTCGTGAAGTGTGCAGCTAGTTTTGTTTACACATAAATCAATGATGTCATTATTTTGATAGTAGTCACGATCTAGTTCTCCTCATCCAAAGACGGCCTAGATCTATTTACACTTATCTTAATATATTCAGTTTTAAGTATTATTACCTTTCCTTATCTCACAGCCATGTGTTCTTATACATTTTAAGAGGTCGTACTCGGCCTACGTAGACGCGAGCGAGAATCGGTCAAAACAGTGAGGCGACACACGCGAGACTGAACATGATTGACGGCTAAAACCACAACATCACTATATATTTCACATGTTTGGCAGTAATGTTAGCTTACCAAACGAAGAACCCTTCATGAATCAAAGGCCCGGCTGATGTTGATACTAGTGTTAACTTTTCCTGCTTCAGCCTCCCGACCGCAGTCAGAAGGCACAGGGGAGACACCGTAGTTTTGGTCTCCTGGGTCAGAGTCGGTAACGTTACTCGCTCCAGAGCCCCATCAATTCACTCGGCAGCAGGGAAAACAAGACACGGGAAACCTCTTTTGGTTTTGAGGAGCTGCATCCTTTATTTCTGTACATTCACTTGATATTCTCAGAGCTAAACTAAGTCTCTCCCGCTCCGCTGCTCGCTCGTTTCGCCGCAGCTCGCTCTCTCTTGCTTCACCACTCACTTCCCACGTGCACACATGCTCACACAACACTAGTTTTCCCCCGACGTCAGTCACATCCCGGTTTTGCAAGACGGGCTTCACCAGATATAACTTTGCGTTTTTTGTGCTTCTGTGGAGTTTGTGTTGGAGTCTGAGTTGTGGTGGGGGCTGGTCGTTTGTTTGCGTTAGCGGACTCCATTTCTAACCAACGTTAGATACCCCTGTAGCTGCTCTAAAGAGAGTAGGAACACGCAAGCACGCATGATGCCACATCCGCTGGGACACCGGCCCGGGTTCTTCACATTAAAAGCAGTCTACAGGCTGATAGAGGAAACACAGAAAGTCGCGGAAGGTCTCATTTTTAGGTTAGGTTACAACCTGTTCACACATTTGCAATAAAAAAAAATGACATACCGTCCCTTTAAGTTATAAACAAACTTAAACCCTAACATTTTGTTTTTACATTTTAAGTTCTTGTGGGGACATTTGCACATATTGGAAGCAGAGCTTCTTTCACAAACATACAAACACTGCCTGGCTCTTTATAACTGGTTTATGTGCCTGGTGGCCAAGTTTTCATAAAAGTAGGTGTCAGGATTTTCTCTCCAGGGCCCTGGCCACTGACAGCAATGCAGCAAACCAGTTGCACCAGTCAGATTCAGCTCGGTGCCCTGGAGCAATGTCCCGACCTGACGACCACAGAACAAAACAAGATATGGGGTTGGACCAACAGTTGTAGAATAAGTGGTAGCTTCATTCAAATTGCTCATTTCCCGTGTTTCTTTCTGTTGCTTTCTCCACCCCCGCTCGATCCGCAGGGAAGGCATCACTGGAAGTGAGAGAGAGAGAGAGAGAGAGAGAGAGAGAGAGAGAGAGAGAGAGAGAGAGAGAGAGAGAGAGAGAGAGAGAGAGAGAGAGAGAGAGAGAGAGAGAGAGAGAGAGAGAGAGAGAGAGAGAGAGAGAGAGAGAGAGAGAGAGAGAGAGAGAGAGAGAGACTGAGTGGCAAACATGGAGGAGTTGTGACACAGCTGAAAAAGGGGGAGAGAGGGAGAAACAGCTGTATAGAGAGTGATTATGAGAGGGAAGCTGTGGCCAAGTCTGGCTCTCCTCTCTGTTTGACTGACACTAGATGGCAACGTTTTGCTGCACAGTTTCTCTCTCTCGCCTCCTCTCATCTCCTATCTGTTATTGACTCCTGGTTGCTTAACAATAGACCCTCTAGGGTTGTGTGTGTATGACTGTGTGTCTATCTGGCGGCGGTGATGGTAGAGAGGGGTACAGGATAGGGGGGTGCGAACCCACCGTGATCCCCTCCTCCTCCTCCCGTTCCTGTTCTCCGCTCTGAGCCAAGCCCTGGCTCTCTGGAGCTGGAGGTGCTGAATCAGGCGGTAGGGCGGAGGGGGGAAATCTTGCTTATCTGTGTGGAATTTTATTATTTTCAACTATTTGGATCATGATGGCTCCTGCTCTCCTTCCCTCCCTCTTCCTCCTTTCCACCTTGTCACGCTAACACAGGCTTTCCTCACACAGCCCTGTCTGTCTGTCTGCCGCTCTGCTTCCTTCCCTTCCCTGTGCTGCCTCACCCTTGCTTATCACGCCAATTAACATTTTTAACTTCTGCCACTTTCCCCCCCCAGTGCTTTCTCCTCCTCTGTGTCTGTCTCGTTTTTTTCTCTTTCACATGGCTGAATGAGTCATCGTATGAAAATTGCTAATTTCAATTCATACCACTTGTAATTCTTACATGTCAATGTTTCTCCTGTATGCTAAGCTGCTTTTCAGTAGCCTAGAATACTTTTCACAGTGAAGGGCATCCCCTTATATTATTCCTTATTAGTTAAACACAATTACAATGTAAAAATAGCCTGTTATCCTTATTCAAAGAACTTGGCAGTGTCTTGTTCATTTTAACAAACTGCTCTGGACAGTAATATTTAGACAAAATGAACAAACACAAGAAGACCGTGAATTCAAAGGAAGCACATTACACTGTCAAAAGATGGTCATATTTTGTACCCTTAGATGTTGTGTTTTATTAATATTTATCATGGCCTCCAACCCGAATCTTTAAGGAAAAACAATATAAGAAAATTGTCAGTCCTTTAATTAATACAACTTTCTGGCCTTTGTATTTTCTTAGATTAGTGTTACCTATTTATTTGCATATTGATAGTGCTTGAAGAAAGCACAGTGCTATTGTCTTACAAAGCAAATAAAAGTGATTTTCCACAATTATTTCATACCTAAATGTAAATATATTAACTTTTTTTTGTTTTTAATGTAAGCTTACATTTAGTTGAACCCGTAGCCAACAGTGATTAACGGCAACCTCTCACCTTGTACAGGGCAGGGCAGGGCAGGGCAGGGCAGAAACAAAAAACATTCAACATAAAAGAGAGACAGTGCAGCAGAATCAAGGTTAACAAAAAAATAAATTAAAAAAAAGGCAAAAATTAAAACAAAATTACTCTGAAATCCATAAAACCATTCCAAGAACATTTATCTAACTCCAGTGCTTGATAAAGGGTCATATTCTGTTATTTCTAACTGTTATGGATAGTAAGACGATGCTGACGGTCAAAAGCACATACTGCACATTGACATAAATGTTGTGCTCCACAGTGAAACACCACATATTTAAACAGTCACTTTAAATATCACCACAAAATATAAAAGGAAGAAGCTATCAAGGCCAAGTAAACTTTGCCAAAAGATCCAACAGAATATCTCTGCTCTCTTAACTGCACAAACTAGAGTCTTATCCGGTGCATCGCTATGTCCAGTGAGCTGTTATGGACCCAGTGACATTACAGATGCAACATTTTTATTACATGTTTTTACTAGGAATTGGGAGAGAAAATTATAGCACGAGTGAGAAAATCATGATTCTCCTTTTTAGCCAGAGTCAAGCAGCTCTACTTTCACTTGAATGTATCTGTCAGCATTCTAGGCGTATAAATCTTCGGAAGGAAGGAATGGGCTGATACACTAATTAGTGTGTGTACATATAAATGTGTGTGTGTGTGTGAACACAAACACGTGCACGTGTGCTGGTGGTGAGCCTAATAAAAGGAGAAGCTTTTCCTGGCAATCAAGCTTCGCTGAAAGGCCCCCCCATCTCCCTATGTGTCTCCTGATTTGGAAAATTCACTCCTAAGTAAAATCCTGTGTGTCTATGTGTGTGACTGTGTGAGAGTGTATGTGTAGGTTTCATAAGAGCTCAGTGGAGAGAGAGCATGAATTATAGAGAACAGAGCAGGGTCTTAACCATCCAGTTTGGAATCTCACACGCAAACCTTTCTTTGAATGGCTCCAGTCGAGGCTCTCCGTTGTTTCCTTTTCTCACACGTTTGACTCTTTACGCCCGATTCGGTTCAGATGATACAAGCGTTAATGACATGGCTGTGCTGCACATATATTGGACAAATGTCTACAAAGCAGAACAGTACAGAAATCTAGTGTCACATCAAATGAACAGCCCACTTCAGCTGTATGAATACAGTTAGATCTGGAGATCTTGTTCTCTCTTTCTCTGTCTCTTCATCTCTTTCTCCGTCTTTCCCTTTGTCGTCTTCGATTGATCCTTACTTTATCTCTCTCTGCAGCATCTCCTCTCATCACCCTCATTTCCTCCCACATTTCCTCCAGGTTCCCCTTTTATTTAGATAGCCACGGCAACTAACACACACACACACACACACACACACGCACACACGCATTCCAACGTGAAAACACACGTGCACGCGTGCATGCTCGTAACCTCTCTTGATTACCCCTGACCTCCTGAACCGTAATGACACAGCTGCCACTTTGATCAGCCAATCACCACGCGGCGCCACCCAGGTTCTCAGCGGGGCTGCCACTGGCCTGATAAAGCCCTCTGATAGGCCCCTGCTGATGCATTTCCTGTTTTGGTATGCTTCTTCATTTTTTATTTTCTCCACCAGCTGGTCCCCGCATTCCTCGGAGTCGGGGAGGGGGGCAGGGGCAATGCCTGGATGTTTATGTTGCATGTGCATGTAGGGGTGAGAGTGTGTGTGTGTGTGTGTGTGTGTGTGTGTGTGTGTGTGTGTGTGTGTGTGTGTATTTTTTGCAAGGGTCTAACTGTGTGTGTGTGTGTGTGTGTGTGTGAGAGTGTTTGTGTTTGGTAGCCTAGATAGTTGGGTCTGGGGCCGAGAGGGGGCGGGGTAGGTGGAGATGCTTGAAATTGGGGGGGGGGAGGGTATGTGAGGGTTGTTTACATGTGTTGGCCAGAGAGAAATGGGGTACATGGTGGGGGGGGCTGAATGACATAGATGGAGGGGATAATGATAGTGAACAGCTGTTTATGTGTGTGTAATGGGGGTGGGTGGTTGAGACAGGCGAGGTTTAGGTGTGACTATAAGGTACAGAGGTTTTGGCGTCTAAGACAGAAGGCGACGTGATTCATCGTTTGTTATTACAGATTTGGTCGTGTTATTCTTGGCCGTTGCTGTTATTGTTGTTGTTGTTATCCTCCGAGTGTCCAGTTGACCAGATGGATGTAAACGTCTTTGTGGGTGGCTGGGTGTGTATTTAGATGCTGATGATCTTTTCCTGAGAGCTCTGTTACCAGGGTCCAATGTCTCCAGTAGCAGACTGGGAGCAGACATGCCCAGACATGAAAACTACCGCGCACACACACAAACACGCACGTACGCACACACACACACACACACACACACACACACACACACGCACACACACTTTCTCACTCACACCCTCTGTTTGTCTCCGGGCAGAAGTATGTGCGTATGTATGACTGGACGCCTTGCGCTAGTAGCTATGTCAGAGGGTCCCTGCAAAAAGACCTTCAAGTATTTTCAGTTGACACCAGAGCCGGTGTTCGCCCACCTGCCTGACTCCTGCTCTTGCTCTTTGTCCCCTCAAAGCACGTACACACCAGGGCTGGGGATCTCCACGCAATTAGATACGAGTCTCTGAGCATCTTGCTCCATCCGAAGCTAAGCACTTTTTCCTCACTGTATGACCACATGAACAATAGCATAATTGTTAATATCTGTATCTAAAAATGTCACACGAACTCAGGAATTGAAGCACACACTGATGCACCAATCCAACTTTCTCTGACTGCCAATACGAAATCTGATAAACTCGATACTTGGAAAATGTATTGGCTAATACTAAATACCAATCCAATGCAGTAACTTTTTTTAGAAATATTTAAAGAACATTTGAACTAATGCCTCACTGCTCTCACTCCTATGTGTACGGCTGTAACTCACTTCTTTGCTCAAAGTGGACACAAGAGTTCATGCAGCCTCATTATTTTAGGGTTGTGCTCATATGTTGTTTTATATTGTAATTATATTGTAAGATAAAAACAAATGCATTGAAACATTTCTAGAGCAGTGACTGAAACTATTTAAAGTTGCAATCCTTAAAATTCAATGAAATCAAACCCAAGTTTTGATACTATTTATGGCTGGCATTTTTACTGCAATAGCCATTCAATGTATTTACTTTTAGTAATTATCTCTCCAGATAGTAGTTTTTATTGGTAGTGGCGGAGTCCGCCATTCCCATGATGGAGTCAGATTGCCTACCTAAGCATGAAGGGATCACAGGAAAACAATGCACTCATGTAATCCAGTGCAATGTTGTCTCATTGATAACAGCCTTGTTGTTTACTGTTGACATCTTTATACGAAGCAGAGTTGTATTATGTTAATGTTAATGCAAACGGAGCATCTTACCACTGCTACTTCACATTAAAAGCGCTCAACTGGCTTCAACACGTGTATTGCTGCCCTGTATGTTTAGCCCCACTAAAAAAACAACAACAACGTGATAAAAAATGATCGTTAATTTGCCTTTATTTTTAACCCAAATCAGAGTATAATCATTACATTGCAATTTCCTTCCCGGAGCAAGCAGTGACGGTTGTGTCAGTTAGGATAATAAAACATGCGGTTTTGGCAGAGCACATGGTGTTCTTGTCAGGATTACTTAATTAAATGTGGTTAAACTAAAAAAAGATCTATTAGCAGCGTGGCCAACATTTGCCAACAGAATCTAATCTCATGGCGGTATATGAAAGCATAAAAGAAGCCGCCAGTCAGGGGTGAGTAAGTCAGCTCCGGGGCGTTGGAGTTGACAATTTTTTTATGCATCCATGCTGAATCAAGAATCACGCGGCAAGAAATGAATTTTTTCCATGTGCACGTAAACATCTATGCAAAAAAAACCATTGTCCAAAATATTGTCTGTCTCCCTCATGTGGACCAGAGGACATTAACATGAATGACATGGAGACACACAGAAACACACACTGCTGCAAGCCAAAGCTGACCAAGTTATTTGGCTGTTGTCGAGCTGTGGAGGAGATGTCATTGTAATTGGAGGGAGGGCCGGGGTCATGACCCTGAACGAACCCACAGCAGGATGCTATTGGTTAGTGGTCTACTCTCTCTGCCACTTATCTGTCTTTTACAGAGAAAGATGATTTGCTCTCTCTCTCTCAGCTGTTATTTTGCTAAATGCCTTTCAGGCTCTCATGTCATGTCAACAGTTTGACTTCTTCACCAGACTTTTTAACTCACTTTTTCATAGTATTCTCCATTGAATCATTCTCACCTCACTGTCTTCCCCGAGAGAACGACGGTCCAGTTTTGTCTATCTTTTGGTACTGACTTTCTTCACCCCTTCACCCTCCCTTCTCCTCACTCTATCTCCATCATCGTCTCTCACTTGTCTGTTCCTGGAATGGTTTGCACCAGGAGGTCTGGACGGAGGCGCAACGGGGCAGAGTATTGTAAGTGTGTGTGTGTGTGTGTGTGTGTGTGTGTGTGTGTGCGTGTGTGTGTGTGTGTGTGTCAATGAGATAAAGTGAGAGTGAATGTGTGGCCCACCCAGGGGCCTGGCAGCGGGAGCTGTTTACAGTCATCAGACTAGTCATCATCTCTACTCTTCTACCCTCTTCCACCGTCTTTCCTGCCTCTCCCAGTTTTCTCAGACTATTTCTTCTCTGTGATTGCAGATAAAAAAAAAAAACACCCATAGATTATGCAATATTAGGCAATGAAACTGTAGAGATCAACAATATGAGCACAGGACTCTCTGTATGTGTGGGTATCTAACCTAAGATCAACAGTTGGACTGTGTCGGAGTGGACTGACACAGTTGATTTCTGTAGATTTTTAGGGCGTTTGCAGATTTGGCCTAAATACTTGAGTGCAAATCCAGGTCACTGTCTTTTAGCCTTTCAGAGGGGGAGTCATTACTCTGGGTTTGTTAGTATACACGACGCAAGACCACTTTATAAGACTGCACTGAGTTTGAGCTTTCACACTTCACCAAACTTACCTAACTCTTGAGGAAAAACTGTCTCGGGTCAGGGAAGACCTCTTCAGCTGGCTGTGAAAACACCCTTCCGACTTTTAGCTTGGTTGGTTTGTTCATCTAATAACAGTATAAGTCCAAGTGAACTGAGGTACAGTTTGTTATAACATGGGGTGTAATGTAGGCGTGTAAAAAAAATATGGATACGCTTAAGTATAGCGATATTATGTTTTGTGATTCTGTATTGATTCTCAAGAACACAATTGATTTTTAATTAATAGTTTCCATGTACAGATTTGTGGCACAGTGGCTCAGATTGCACTAAAAGTCAATACATATATGGAAATAATATTGATTGGATTATATTCACCAGAAGTATAAAACATGTTACATGTCCCTTATAAATTAAAAATAAAATGCCACTAATTTGTGAGGGAAATGTCTTTTATTCTTTGATTTTTTGGTTGCTGGAAAAAATGTAATAAATAATTCCTGACAATGACTGATACATTTGACTTAAGGACATCTCTGACAACATACACGCTGAAAATCAAACATTTTCAGTATATCAATTTATATATTTTCCAAAGTAAAAGTCCCTAGAAGTGTATTATTCAACTTTTCCCCATGGTCTAGTGTTAAAAAAGTTAACAAAAAAATCAATAAATCATAATATCGGATCACAATACTTGTAGAATTGCAATACTTAAAAATCGCAATACATATTGAATCAGCACTCAAGTATCTTTATAGTATCGAATCAGGAGATAGGTGTATCGTCCAAGCCCTAATAACTAAAAGAGCCCCAAAACTATAAAGAACATTTTGTCCATTGTTTTATGGGTACAAGGAGACGGCTGTTGACATCTGATAGCCAGCAGTTACTCATACTTGGAAAGGCAAGCATAACAAAATGAACCAAGGGCAAACCACAGCATGTACTGATCACTGTAGTCAACTATTTCCCTCTAATATGGTATCAAGACCAGAGATGCTAAATTATGTCAAAAAGGGCAGACAAGTTCACAATGCGTAGTCAAACCTAAAGGAACAAAATTAGTTTTTTTCCCCCTTGCGCCGCGGCTGCCAAAATCCATAATCTTGCAGGATGACAGGTTGCCAAAACCCTGTCCAATAAACAAGCTACTTGTGAGTCCATCTGATTTTCGTTTACAAGCCCCGGTTCACTTGTAATTGGGCAGTGTGAACTTAAATGAACCGAAAAGAAAAATGCAACAACAGTTTCATCTGTGGTCGAGACCAAAGAAAACAGACGCACAAAGGTGTGATCACACCTTTAAAATCGGCAGTCTGGCTGCTAGGGCTGTTAGTGTGGTAATTGCTCCTCCCTCTAGTTGAGCTGCCCTTGAGGCGAGGCGCGTAATCTCCTCCTACTGGTCAAGTGGAGCTGGTTACTGGCCAACAGTAGGAAAATGGTGGCTCATTTAATCAGCAGCTCACAGCAGCTCCAGGTGTCGATGTGTACAACTGCACGAGTTGCTGAAAAAGAGCATGCTGCAGTCAACATTTCCCTAGTTAAATAGGGTTTATACACACACACACACACACACACACGTATATCCCACACACTCAGCAGGGGGTTACCCTCAGCTCTAATCCTGGTAACCTCATCACTGTGGTCTCTCCTTCTGTAGTCTGCCAGGTTCTCCTACCATGGTGCGGTCAAAATAGATTCTACCACGATGTGAACACCTCTCGACCTCTTTTTCACTACAACACACACTCAGTACTATTCATGATGTCTCTGAGCTTTGCCTCAGTTTACCCCACCGCACCACCACACTGCAACCGCAGCTGCAAGAGCCGCAGCCTCATGAGATTTCTCACCGCGTCGTCAACACCTCTCCGTATTCAGTGTGCGGTCCAGATTTGGCCTTTTACTCTAGCGGCCACCGCCAACATCTGGTTGATTTTTTTTATTGACTGCTTTGCGAATGGCTCTATCTTCTGATGCCTTCTGGATTGTCCATCATCAATAAAAGGGATATGTAGTTTGTCTGACGATCTCTCAGGGCGGGTGTGAATGTCTCAGTTTCATATTTTCAGACTGTGCACTTAAAGACGTGTCAGTCTCTGTGACCACATTATTGAGAGCTCCTCGGTCAAGTGTGGTCGTCCAAGAAGTCAGTGTACTTGGCCCCCGCCCCTCAACTCACATCTTATTTCATTCCACAATAACTCTAAGGTGCTCGAGGTTTCGAGAGAACACAAAAGAAAGGCTGATCTCAGATCGTAAAGGAGCTGTTAGAATGTTCTTTTCTGATGGATTCAATTTTGAAGTTGTACAGATTATCTGAATGGAAGTCACCATTTAACCTCAAGAGTAGGTTTACAGCTGTTTAACAGACTTCAAAGTAATAAAATGTTGCTCCAAAGTTTTTTCATTCCAGAGGACATAAAATCGGATACCACGGAGGCTGTCCTGTGGATTGAGGATATTGGAAAATTAAGTCAAACCTTCTACAATAGGGTTGAGTAATCATCTTGGAAAGCCTCCTTTTGTTATTTTTATGTTCAGATTTGTGGCATAGTTCTTACTCGGCAGCCCATTCAGAGGCATTTAAAATGCTGATGTGTATCTCATCTGTCACACGGCGCTGTCTGGTCCTAGTCCAGTCCGGTCCACTCATGTCCCGTATGTTTTTTAACTCTCCGAGCAGCAGGTTGAATCAGCCTTTTGTGTCCTCGGCTGCCGACTGTGTGCCATAATGTTCTATTCAGCTCCAGGTCGGAAGGCGCCGCGCACCGGCACCTTCCATATTTCATACTTAAAATCTAAGCTCATGAATAATAAAAGAGTCACCCCTCTTCACATTTTCCCCCAGTATTGATTTCACATGCATTCCAAGGTTGCCGGACACACATTCATCCATTCTTTCAACATTTTTTTTTCTTCTTAAGGGGAAATTGTTACACACGCAAACGCGCACCAGGACTCCCCCCACCTACGGCTGTTTTTGAGTTACGACTGCATGCTTAGTTTGTTACAGATCAGAAGCAAAGGTCAATCAGATAGAATACAGTTGTCCTTTGTGTGTCTCTTTCCATCTCTCGCCTGGTCTTCTTTCTTTTCACTCTCCTCTTTCCCTCCTTCCCTCTGGGGCTGCAAACAGGATTACTGTGTATGACTCTTGTATCCACATGAGCACACACACACACACACACACACCACATACACAAAAGCAGGTTTGATTTAGGGACATTTCACCACGAGGCTTCCACCAACTATAAGCCAATAAAGACACAAACCATTTTATGAATAACTGCAGTGAAAGCAATATGGGGACACCGATCGTTGTCCCTAATTTCACAGATGTCTCCAATCAACTGGTTAAAAGTCCGACAGTGGTCCCCAAATGACACAGCGCAGACCGGCACCGTAAATACACACTTCCTGGAGCCAGAGCAAAACATTAAATTAGAGCTTAATAAGGAAACATGCACATACAGTACACACAGATGGGGGGAAAGTGAGACGGGTTGGTAGTGAGTCAATGACAACATTTGCCTTCCCCTCTTAACCCCCCTCCGGTGTTTCTCCTTCTTTTCCCATTGAGAGGGAAACTGTGGGTGTAATGGGTTGTTCATGTGCGTAAGAGGAGTATGTTTACATCACTAGCAGCGCGGGGCCTCGTCTCAATATTCCTGGATGGCGGCTTGATTCAATTGGGAGCGTGGTGAAGACGATGGCAGAGCGAGGGAAAATATCCACTCCTGCAATTTGTCGTGTAGGAAGCATACTAGGTAACAGAAATGGTACATAATGCCTCACTGTCTTTCTCCACTTTTGTCCTTTTTGGCAAGGCCGTTGGCTTTCACCATAAATCACTCAACATGCACTCATACACACTCCCTCTCTCTCACACACACACACACACACCCACACACAAATAGAGACACACAGAAAAGATCGTTTTGGCTCGGAGCACACGGGGGACCGAGGGGACATGGGCTTTGCCTCTGCTGTGGTATGATGTATATATTTCAAACAAAAATAAAAACGCTCTCTGCCAGCACTTTCTCTCACTGCGGAAATGTGTCCAGCAGACGCTTGACACACACACACACGCACACGCACACGCACACGCACACGCACACACGCACACACGCACACACGCACACACACACACACACATAGGGTGCGGCCTGCTGCCAACAATAAGACTTGTTTAACGAGTCTCGGCGCTTTGTTGATTTCAATCTCAGGGCTTTGTTGTTTTTGTGAATCGCGCTCTCTGAGGCCGGTATTAATCTTCGCCATGTGTATACACAAGGTGTCCAGCGCTGCGTCGTATAACTGGGAACTGTCATGCGACAACGTTTGGTTCACGTTGGGTGAAGTCTTGTTTGGCTCACTGATCCATTGTTTCCCCCCGTTGTTAGGACTGGTGTTTATAGTGCTGTGGTAGACCCTTTCCTCAGTCGCCCCCTACTTTCCTCTTCCTCCTCCCCAGTCACGTCCTCGCATCGTCCACCCCCCATCTTTCTCCCCGCCGCCTCCGTCACCCACGCCACTCCTCCTCTTACTCCTGCGGCAAACTTCCCTTGGCGTGGTCCGGTGTTTGTGTTCTGGATTATGCGTTCCTCGATGGCAGTGTGTGCGAGTGTGGAGAGACACGGAGGGCCTTGGCAGGGCGGTCGGTTTCCAGGTGCTTCTCTGGTGTTTGGCAGCCCTTTGCCTGTGCCTGACTAAGCCCTCTCCTCCTCACTGGGTCTGCACTCCCGTCTCTCCTTCCTGCATTGCTGCACTCTCTAGAAAAACCTCCTGTAGTTTGCAATACAGGCGTTGCCGCAAGACAGGAACACAAGAACAGGGTGGTTTTTCTTTTGATTGAAGGTTGTGCATGTTTTGCTCCAGCTGCTCCTCAAAGCTGGTATCAGAGAGTTTAGACTCAAATAGCCAGGTTTTAGAGAGTAACACGAATTCAGCTCTGTGTAAAGTATCATACTCAAAATAGTAGTTTTCCATAATAGTTGTGTTTTGGATGATTGGATGTAGTTAGATGCCTGGTCATGCCAGTATTGTCCCATTGGACATGTCAGGCTCGATTGTAGTTCACACACATAAAGACTGGATTGTGGTTAATATCTTAATGCAGTGACCTCTGGATCTGTGTAGACTAAGACCCAGCCAGTCTCTCCCACCAGGGTGTCTTGTTTTTCACTGAAAACCTCTAATTAGGATTAGTGTAAGAAATGCCGGTGGAAGGCGGACTGCGGTCTCTCCAACAAATAAAAAGAAAATAGACAGTGGCTCATTAGAGCTCATTGTTTTTGGCTTTTATTGAACAAAAAAAAGCTAATTTATTGTGGTTTATTTTGATATAAACAGGTGAGAGCGTAATTATACAAAAATCTAGATGGAAATTGGAATTAAAAAATACCTTTTACAGGATTTTGTAAAATATCTACATAGGGAGAAGGTCCTTTTCACAGAGTCTGCCATGTTGCACCACCATGTTTCTACAGTAGCCCAGAACTGACAAACCAAACACGGGCTCTAGAGAGAGACTTTTACGTTTGTACGTTACCTGAAGGCCACCGTAGTTCTCCAACACGCTTGTGAAACTGCTGTAAACCGTGGTACCGCCAGCCTCCGTCTGAGTCCGTTGCTCCTAAAGTAGTGTTATTATGGTTAGGATTAGAGATGTGACAGTGAGGACATTTTCCCACCGGTTAATAAACTTGTGACAACATCAATGTTACCGATTACACCGGACATTTTACAAGAAAAGATGACGCTCAACATCTGTAGCCTGCTTACTTTGATCTTTACCGTTGGAATGCTGTGTGTCTGGCCTCTCCGGTCCAGCTTTCGCTGCAGGGCCGCAGGTTTCCACCCGGCACTGGTCTGCTGCGCACACCGGCTGCGACCGCTCCGTCCTCCTCATGGTGGTTACCTCATTAACGTTATGGTTCCCTTTTAGCATTGGGTTTGAATCCGAAATATTGCCCAATAGGCGCTTTTGCTTTTCGCTTTGACACCAAATCCTCCGCCATCGTCTTGTCTGTCAACTTTTTCTCATTTTCCCATGTGTGAAATCTGACTCCTGCTACTCTGAGCTGAGAGTCTGTATGGAGCGGACACATTCACTTTCAGTTTGTAGTGTCTGTCGTCCGACTATGTATTGATAACACGGCGCTAATACTTAATGAACTAAATGGGTTTTATTACTGTAAAAAAAGCAAAACGACGGTGGGAGCAGTGGGTAGGTAATGAGTCCGTGGCAAGCCTAGTAAGGATGGCCTCTGAGTGAGGCGAACGACGTGACCACGGTTTTGCACTTGGCAGCTCACGTTACCGCAGTCTTGGAAAAGGAGGAGTGAGTGGAGGGGTACTCCGTTGGTTGCAATCTGCAACCACACCACAAGATGGTGCCAGATCCCACACACTGTACCTTTTTAAATTGACTTATTTAAGGGACTCAGCTCATTTGCATTTCCTCCCCTTTTTTTTCTCTTTACTTTCTGTTATCAGAAGCATTTTACATGCTGTCAGCTTCGCATGAAGCCTCTGCTATTAACAGTGTCCTCCTGCAGTAGCAAGCACTACACATTTTGGATGCACGAGGACATAAAACTAAAGAAAATATCTTTAAAACACTGTATTGCTTTTAAAAGTCTGCAAAACTTGGTTATACAGGAAAACTATGAGCTTTAGCTATAAGCTAAATTTGGTGCAGGCTCATTTCTGTCATGTTTGAAGTACGGAGCATCTCATAACTTGTGTGTTATAAAGCTCTAACCAACGTGTATCTATTATGGCCACAACATAACATAACATAACAAAACACATGTAAATATGCACCTGATCACACACATGTATACATGCACAAGTCTAAACAGTAAATAGTGATACCCAAGTCTCCTACTGTAGGTTGTCCCAGTCGATCCAGTTTTGGAGCAGACAAGACCAGCTCCATTCTGTATCTCTGGCTGAGTGAGCTTCATGTCGTCTCCCCCTTTGGGAATTAAACCATGCTATGTGGTAATTATATGCATGTTTCTCTTGGTATTTTGGGGGTTGGAGACAGACAAAGTAACATTCACATCAGAGCCAGACCATTCCTTAACGCCTACACACTGACCCCAAACAAAATATTTCACATATTTAAACAGAATAGTTGATTGACAATTGTGTTCATGGAAGCAATTCATTTGACAGTGGCAGGCCCTTTAAATTAATCTGGAAGTGTATGAGTCACATTATGACATTTCACTGTTTGTCATTATGAAGTGGAAGCTGTTGCTTGGTGTGAACTACAACGTTAGCGATCATTAATCACTTTGGGAACATTAGTGAGGATTAGCTCCAAATCCAAACACACAGCGATTAAAAAATGACACATGTAAGACGATTCCGGCTTCATGTGAAGTCGAGTCATTTAAGGACAGCAGTGATTTGGCTCCAGTTGAGAGTGATAACAGTGAATTCTTGTTACCAGGTGTCCATGGGAGAGGCCGAGAGGGATCGGCTATGGATATGTGTGCATGCCTGCACCCACTGACCTGTTATTTTTTTTGTGCATGGGCGTGCAGGCATGCATGTGTGTGTACTGTACTTATGCTCCACGGCGGCCTGACACAGACTACGGTTGGGCCGGTGATGCATTAGCCATGGCCAGAGATGGGTTGGTATGGAATAAATAATGGATACCATCCTTTCCCTCTGAATAAATCAAGACCAGAGAAATGGAGAGAGATGAGAGATTAAATGTGGGAGTTGGAGAAATTGAATGCCAGAGAGAAAGAGAGCGTTTGTGTAACTGGAAGAGGAGTATAGAGAGAGAGAGAAACAGTGTCCTGAATTCCAAATCAGTATCTCACTTCTCCTCTCTGCAGAGAAAAGGAAATGGTTTTAAGGAAAAGGCACATTTGAAAAATGGTTTGTGAAATGATTTTAACTAGAAAAATTCCTCTTATTATTAAGTAGAAAAACACGGTGCTTATTTTGCTCTCTTTTTTTGTGCCTTCTCATCCCAGGCCCAGGGCCAGACGTTCAACTTCCCGGACATCTTCCCAGAAAAAGAGCGGGAACCGTCGGAGGGCTCCGTGGAAGAGATGCAGGAGAAGTTCATGGAGGACGAGAAGCAGAGGCAGAAACTGGACCCCAGGAGAGGAGGGGTCACCGAGTGGTTCGGACTCTGAGACAGCCCACTGACCGGGAACTCTGCACTCATATGGAGCGGCGAGGGTGTTTCGTTGGGAGCAACGTGTATTGATTTACAGCGCGACCGTTGTGATGTCACATCTATTTCTGTAAGAAATACTCACAAGTGTGTAGTAAAGAAGAATGAGCATGTGTGTGGGTGACTGGAGACATGTGTTTGGTGTGTGTGTGTGTGAGTTAGCGAGGCTTCGGTCCAGTAACCCCGAGCCAGAACAGAATCACAGGAGGAGGAGAGTGGCCTGGCTCCATCTTTCATGAAACCAGCCCACCGTACAGAATCTCCATCACCTCAGATGACCTCCTCTCCTTTCTCCTCCCGCCCGTCCTGTTCCACCTCCTTCTCCTTTCACCCCTCCTCTTTGGCACCAGTACCTCTGCACCTCCTCTGTCTTTGTCTCCTCTTTCCCCAGGAGTCTCCTTTTCCTTCTTGTGCGTTTCCTCTGCTGTCCTTCCTTCTCCTTGTCCCTTTCCTCGCCGCTCCTCTTCCTCCGCCACGCTGGGGAGCGGCATATCGTGGCATCCCTAGTAGCCCTGACTCTCAGCCAGTTGGATCCGACTACCTGGACAACCCACATCCTTTCCTCTTTTATGAGTTTGCCTTGGATTAATTGACCACTTTAGGTAAACAACAATTGAGATGTTGTTTCAGCAAAGCAACGACGTGGAATTTGCTGGAGTGTTTTATTATTTTGTGGTAGCACCTCTTGCCATAACTCTTGAGAGAAGATTGTACCCAGTGTTTGTGTGTGTTTGCAGGACTTTGCCAGTGAATCTGTCTAATTGTAAGTGGTGCTGGAACAAGAACTAATAAACGGTCACTTGTCCAAAAAGTGCTTTGCTTACTTTTTTTTTTCTTGTGTTCTCCTACGCTTCATCTCCCACGGCTGCTGCGCTGTTCGCCACACAAGCTGGCCCGCGCATGTGCCAACGTGGTCTGGTAGCTGTTTTGACAAAGTAATGATCTGTGTTTGAATCGGGCCACTTCAGGACTGAGCTCTCTTACGGTAATAAGGCCCATAAAGGGGAGGGACCTCTCCTGGGCTCGCTCAGACCCTCCATTATGCTGAGAGGCCAAGGTTACAGTAAGTGTCCCCCAGCCGTGACCACTAATGCTGGCTGGCTAATACAAAGGTCCAGTCCCTGACCTCACCCAGCCAACTCAGCTATCACTAAGGAGAATGTCAATATTGATCCTGTTGGCCCATTGTCTGCTGCCTGGAACCACTCACCCCCTGCGTCGCTATAAAGCAATCTGATTCGGAACAAAACAAGCCTCCTGTTACTCAGCCACTCAATTCCTTTTCTGTCTGCCTCACTCACTTTCTCACTTTTCATTTTCTTCTTTCCCTGCTCATTCTCTCTCCCTGTTGCCCAGTCCGGACCTCCAGAGAAACCGACAGCTGTTTAACCGAGAGAGAGGGAGACCAAATTCCTGTTCTCGCTCTCCTCCTGGCCTGAACAGACCCCACATGAAAGTTGAGAAATCAAGTTCTGGTGTTTGCCAACAAGCAATAATCTGTTCTCCCCATGTTCCTTGTCCTGGGGATACCCGGCACCTTCTAAAGTCAGATACAGACACTTGTGAATAAGTACTGTGAACTGGCAGTGAGGTGCTGGTATTATAGCTCTGTTCAAAGCCTGCTGACTGGTGATTATTTAGTGTTTTGTACATTTTGGATCCTGCCAGTGCACAGACAGACACACTCGGTCAATGAGCTCATCTCTTTCTCATGCTGATAAGTGTTTCTTAGTCATTTTAGCTCTTTATAAAGAACAACTAAACGGGAACAACTGATAAAAAGAAAAACATTTGGAGGCGGAAGGAGTAAAACAATAAATGAAGTCTTAGACCGAGATCGTAACATGATATTTTCTCCACAGACTGAGTGATTAACATTTTTCTTGAAGTAATGTGTTTCTCAAGATCATTTATATTCTACAGAAAATAAAATAAAGATGATATGATTTGATTTTTACCCATGGTGATCATTCTGCTGACAAGATAATCTATTCTAATCATTAACAATGTTACATGAGCTAAAGAAGGATAGACTTTCATTTTTAAGTGATAACATCTGCGGAGGACCTGCCAACATTGCGTAGTGTTTGGACGTGAATAAAACGGATGATTGTTTCTCTCCAGAAAAGAACGAGGGTCAAACTCAAAATGCAACATTTACATTAAAAACTCCAGAGGTGGGATAAATGCCAAATCACATTCCTTAACATTTGGACATGAGCAGTTTATTTTTTATTTTTTTGCTCAGTCTTTTTATTGGTATTTTGTACAAAATTCACTACATCACAGAAATAATTGTATAAACCCATTATAACCCCCCATGTTTCTGCTCCAATGAAGCCCCATCCCTATAACAATATTACTGCACCATAAAATAAGCAGAGTTAATTTCATAAACAATTACATTTGTACATATAAATGAATTCAATGTGATATAAACGTAGATGCGAGACACACACACACAACACACACAAAAAGAGGAAAGTACCAAAAATAAATAAAGAAATAAAGAAAAACAAAAAGAAAAAAATAAACAAACAAACAAAAGAAGAAAAAAAATAAGTGTAAGTTGTGAATTATACGTAATATGGGTCAGCAGTTTAAAACTTCAATGCCAGTGTCGTACATTTTTTCTATATAGATTAAAAAAGGTCTCCATATAGCATAACATTTCTGAGCACACCCTCTGGTATAGTCAGTTTATATTTTAAGAATACAGTATCTTCTGTTACTGCGGTATCAGCAGGAAGGACTTAATTACAAGGTGAGGTAGTCTGAAGTCTGAAGTAACGAATTATATTTACTCTCGTTACTGTAACAAAGTTGTTTTTTTCTTTAGGCTACTTGTTCTTTTTGGAGTAGTTTAAAAATAATAATAATAAATCGTTAATTTGACTTTAACTGAAGTAGGCTACTATTTATCAGTAGCCTGTTGTACTATTGTACTTTATATTACAGGATAAAAACCAAAACAAATGTTACATGAAAAGGTCCTGACGTCAGGGGGCGTGGTGTGAAGTGGGCGTGTCGTGAGGTCCTTTTGACCACTGCTTTGTTGCAGGTGTGTCTGCGGCCAGAGGAGGGCGCCACCTCCACCTCCACCTCCAGAGACGTCACTCTCCGGACGTGATGCGTCATAATTGGGGCCACTGCAAACACACATCTTAGGAGGGTTGTGGTTATTAGCATTATTGTACTTTGGCAAAGTTTTAAAAAAGTGTCACCTATATTAATGAATGAGTGATGTAAGGCACCTGGCGAGCACTAAGTGACCTGTACAGTAGCGTTAAGATAGGTCTAGCTAACGTGCTAAATGCTAACATGCAAGTGGTGACTTCCTCTGTTCACTGAGGAGCTTCAACTCTCAGTCAGGTGTGTGAGGACTTTATGCTTTTTGAGACTGTTAAAGGGACTGTTTGTAACTTTCAGAAATGCTTGTTA
Source organism: Sebastes fasciatus (assembly GCF_043250625.1). NCBI lineage: Eukaryota > Metazoa > Chordata > Actinopteri > Perciformes > Sebastidae > Sebastes > Sebastes fasciatus. Next base: position 14,949,886 of record NC_133798.1, on the reverse strand, counting down.
ACAGCGACACCTGTGGCCGTTAAGTCAACGAAAGTCAGCGTCGGGCTCGCGCTTGTGCTCGCTCTACATAGACATGAACGAGCATCGTTCAAAACAGTGAGGCGACACACGTCAGCTAAAACCACAATATCACTCTATATTTCAGCTGCTTGGCAGTAATGTTAGCTGACCAGACGAAGGTCTCTCCATGAATCACTGCTGATACTGTGTTGGCTTTTCCTGCTTCAGCCTCCCGACCGCGGCCGGAGGAAACAGGGGAGACACCGGCACCCGATCGGAGACGATAACGTTTCTCTCTGCGGAGCCCCGTCACTTCACAAGACACGGAAAACCTCTGTTGGTCTGGAGGAGCTGCTGCAGTTATTTCTGCACAAACGTCCACTGTACATTCACTAGATATTCTCAGAGCTACTAACTCTTCTGCAGTGTGTAGTGTGCGCGCATGCACGTGAGGTGGAGCGAGCTGAGTGAAGGCAGGCAGACTCCGGCCCTGGAGATCAAAGCTACGGTCTCCCCCGCGTCCTCCGACCGCGGCCAACACTGTTTTGTAAGACGGGCTTCACTAGATACAACTTGAAGTTTTGGTGCTTTTGTGTAGTTTGTGTCAGAGTCTTGTCTGAACAGCGTAGGCACACGCGAACGCACATATATGAGCGCGCATGGAACACCGACAGGGTGATTTATACGTGTAAGAAGTTACAAACAGTCCCTTTAATCTCTGATGTCAACGTAGAGCCTCATTCAGCACAAAATGTTTTGAATGTGAGGAGCGCAGTGGGACCAGAGGCCAAGTACACAAGTTGAACCTGGAGCAGATTGTGGAGGACTTCCTGGTGTTCAAGACTTGCAGGGTGCCGTTCAGACAGGTGAGTACAACAACACAAAGAGACACGTATAGTTGCGTGTGCACGCTATCCAGTGTGCACAAAGTCCTGCTGTATATGTACTTATATTAGTGGCTGCAGTTTCTATTGTTTACATGGCCATGCTATCTGCTGCTTTGGTGATGCTTTATTCTGCTGTTGATTCTAAAATAAGTTTTAGGCGCCGCGGTGTCCATAGCTTGTATTATTTATTGAAGATCATTTTTGTTTAGGCTAATTGAAGGCAGCATATTTATAATTGATAATCAGTTGTATGCACCGTCTGTTGTTTTGGACATAAGGGGTCTCCTCCCCTTTTTAAATGTAACACAGCAACAACAAGTAAGTAAGTCTACATTTTAACTGACATACTTTTTCACTTTTATTGAAGTACATTTTTACACAAATAGCCTACTTTTACTTGAGTAAAGTACTTTTACTTGAGTACAATTTTCTAGTAGTCTTTCCACCTCTGGTAGTAAGTGTCTTTCCATTAAGTGGGCTCTGGAGAGAGAGGTCACTTTGGAGACGGACCATGACGCATCATCCTGGCTGCAGAACATGAAGTAAGACTCAAACTTGTGGACCATCAGGCGTCTCCTCATGTAGTAGCCCTTTGACTTTGAGATTGTTTCCTTAAAGGGATGTGAGAACAGTGTGACAGTAACTCTGCAGGACTCCATAGGGGTCATCTTAGTCCTAGTAAAATGACATATTTATTTAAGCACATTTGATTTGATTTGCTACCCTGACTCCCCCGATGCACTTGGCTTTGCGTTAGATCTAGAAACCTGACCCATATGATTCCTTTTATGGAGGTCGTATGGTAGAGTTTGTCAGGGATTGTAACTCTTCTTTAGGGGGAAAGCATTTTTGACAGAGAAATGATTGGACATTTGGGGACATAGAGGCGGAATGACGAGCAACTAAAGGCCCTGCACACTTGAATTGGGAGTACTGCAACTACATGGCCAGCTTCTTAAATTCCCAGACCAGGATGCACCGGGAAAAAAAGGCACTTTTAAGCACTTCTGAATAAAAATACTCTTTAAATGTATACTGGGTGTGTTGATTGATAAATGACTATATTAAACTATCAAGAAATAGATGAATGATGTCAGGGATTTTAAATTATTAAAGGAGGAGCTACAGTTTATGTAAGCAGGTGTTTGGAGCTCCTCGAAGAGCAGATCAGACCAGTCCTTGCTGGCAGAGACCGATCAGATCGCTGTCTCCTGCAGAGGGTCAAGTCACAAAGCTAAGTGCAGGCTCCTCAGTGGTTTTCCCCTCATGGAAGTCTTTTTTTATTTTTCTTCAGTAGAGCCAAACCTGTCTACACTGTAAATATTCTGCACCAACTCCACTGCTGTAAAAAATAATGACCACTTCAAAGGAAGGTTTTTTTTTTGTGTGTGCCTGAGCTACATACACTCCTCCTCTCGCCCTCCTCTCCTCCATGTTCTCCCCATACCTCTCCCTTCTCTTCATACCCAATAAAAAGCTGCGAGCACAATGCGTCTCACCCCCTGTCCGGCCCTGTCCATGCAGCTGGCAGCCATTTCCCCGTGTGTTAACACAGTGTTCTCCCCGCTTGTCAGATGATGCCGAAGGAACAGGAGGATGGAGGGATGGGGAAGGTATGCGGCGAAACGAGCGAGCCCCTCATATCCTATTCCAGCTGAACTCAGGGTGACTGTGGGTAGTTCCAGATTTATAGGGATCTATGTGTGCTGAACAGGATGCATCGTATATTGTAATGCACCACACGTTGTGTAAGTAAGTGCAGAGGGGAGGGGAGGAAGGGGGGGGGGGGGGGGTGAACATGTGCGTGTGAGACGCAGAAAGCCCAGGAAGGATGGAGTGAGTGAGCAGATGGAGGTGAGGGAGAAAGTGAAGAGGGTGAAGTGAGAGTGAAAAAGAGATGACATCACTGAGAAAATGCTGAGCTGGATTCGAGGGCTACTGGATGAAAGAGGTCTACTCCCACAGTGCACCATCTCTCCCTCTTTTTTCTCTCTCTCTCATGAGATGTACAGTGCAGGTCGTGTTCCCATCCCTACACGGCTAGTTAATGGAAGGGGGGTTGAATATTTTAAAACAGCCCTTCACTCTCCTCCTTTTCCCCTCCTTACTCCCTTCCTTTTTTTTTCTTGTTCGGTTGTGCATTAGTCAAGTGCACACATGACCCTGTTTCTGCTACTGCAGTCCACGCTTGGAATCTACATGACATCATGCTGTATTTTTGGGATTAGCGGGATGAGTGGCGCTATAGCAAGTATCCTCCCTCACTCTCTGTAGCCTCCCTAGGGGGCAGATCTCCTCCTTGCTGGTTGTAGTATAACTGCCCACTTGCAAGGGCTTCACCTACAGACGCTCCATTGCATTCTGTAGCTGTTAAGGAGATCAAGTATTTTACAGTAATGCTGCTGATAAGGTGATGCACTTTATCTCATCATTATCATTATGTTGTTATTGTTCCCACACTATGGCTGTATGCAAGAAAGAAAAGGGAGAGCTTCATATAGGTTACAGTCTGCTTCAGCTAATAACAAAAGGTTTAAATTGAAGTCTTTGTTGCGTACATTCACACAATTCATCGCCGAACTGTCTGTAAAATTACACACACTCGTATAGTTGCACAACTACTACCCCTACCAGCCTCTGGTGCAGGCGCACACACTCCCACACACTCACACTCGTGTTCACTAAGACAACCGGGGTTGCCTGCTGAGGATTCTGACGGCCTCTCTTGGACCAGCGCCATACACATTCCTCCTTCCCCAGGTTGCCATTGGTTCATCTGAGCCCAGCCAGTGCACTCTGTCACCCCATAAGAGTGTGTATATATGTGCATGTGTGCGTCCGTTTCAGTGTGAGTCCATGTACCGTATGCACCCTTACATTAAAAAAAAAAGTTCCGTTCTTCCGTTTTTCCAAGAATTTACGACACACGCACCCGCAGAGACGCACGTGCACACATGATGCTCGTGTTCATGCCTCATTGTGAGCCGCTCACACATACATAGAGTAGTGTACCCTGATGTGGCCCCACAGTGTGTACTCACGGTCATACTGTACTTACATCTATACACTTGCTGGCTCAGAGCCAGGAGCAACAACTGAAGGAGGACGCTGTAGAAAACATGTGGACGGGCTGTTTATTGTTGCTTAGATTACAGAGAATCAGCGTGCTTTACTATGAAACAAATCTGTACTAATATTAAGAAGGTATGACAGATGATCTTCTGTTGTTAGTATATATAAAGCACACACTGATTTCTGTGCAATTTGCAGCTTTTTGTGAACAAACAAAATCAAATCTAGTATTTAGACAGCAATTACGCACGCTGACTGTCAATAAACTGCATCAATTGACAGTCATGCTTGAGAAGAATGGGATTTGATTTGATATCATATATAATGTACATTTTGAGATATTTGTAGGGGTTGGGTAGTAACAGATTACATGTAATCGGGATCTAATCAGATTACAAAAATAAGTAAAAAATATGCAATTGATATTCAATAATTGAATATTGATATAGATTAATTGGATTTTTACATTTTTGATTTACGTCTTTAAAATATACCTCTATGCCAGCATGTTTATGTAAGGGAAATTTGATTTGACCAATTCTAAATGCTGTATATGTTCTACTGTAAATCAAAGTAAGTTACAAGTTACTCCTCTCAGGTTGCCAGGTTTGTTAAAGCTGCTCTGTACGATATCCAGAGCATTAATATAGCATCAAATAACTATTTGCCGTGCAAAGATATAGAGGAGTAATGTCTACCTGAGCAGAGAATGAAGTCACTCTCCCTCTGTGTGTGTTGTAATGCGAGCCTGTCTGTGCTTTGTTGACGTAGCCGGGCCGGCCATGCGTGCTTTTAGTGCATGTTCTTGTTTGTGAGCGTACCCCACTGGCTAGTTCACGGCTCCTGCTCTGCACTGCTCTCATACGGCGGTTACAGCTGATTAGGTAAAAGTAGCAATATCACACTATAAAATACTTCAGCATAAGAAAAAGTCCAGCATTTAAAACATTACTTAAGTAAAACTGCAAAAGTATTATCAGCAACTTTAGGTATTAAAAGCATAAAGTAAAAACATATTATAATATATTTTATTTATTTATATGATTAGTAGTAACATTGCATTAACCGGCGTTTTACTATTGTAGCATGTCAAAAAGGTGCAAATATTAACACTTAATATACTGTTGTGTTGTAACAACATTGCATTGTATTTTATAAGATGATCACATATTTTGTCTGTAAAATCTTTAATGTAACTAGAACTGTCAGATAAATGTAGTGAAGTATTTGCCATTGCAATGTAGTTGATTTTAAGAATAAAGTAGCATAATATAAATATATAATATATAGTAATATAATATAATAATAATAGAAAAATACAAGTACCTTTTTTTTTTTTTTTACAGTACTTTATTACTTTCCACCACTGAGTAGTGTTAGTTTTTATGAATTACTTCACCACATTTTAGAAGTACATAATAATAATCTGTAATAATGTGTCATTTTATTTTGGTATTTCTACTTTAGTTAAAGATCTGAACGATTCTTCCACCACTGTTTGTTTGTAGGATTTGTCGACATCTTGTCCTGGTCTGGTTTGCGTGAAGCGTCTTATTGCTTCCATGCCCGTCCACACAAAGGATCAATCAGTAAAGCCAGCCTTGCCTTATTCTGGTTTCCTCAGCAGTGCTGGTGCATAATAAAAGCTGAATGCTGTTTTCCAACTTTGCGCTCCTCCAGAGATCCTTCCCCTCTTCGCCTGTCACAACATCAATTAGGATCAATTAGAAGCCCCGACAATAGGGGATGGCACATGCCGGCCTTCATCACTAAACAGGCGGCGGCGGACCCTTTGATCCGTGTTTGCACTGAAAGATTTGTTTGTGGTGACCGAGAGGGGGAGGAGCCAACAGGCATTGTTTTTTTTGTGGCACAGTGTTTGTAAGGCTTACGCACACACGTATGTCTGAAAGAGGGGAAGAATTTCTCCTGACACTCCATTCCAGCTTATCTGCTATCAACACAATGCTGCTCTGCTGGTTGGGTGGTCTCTGTCCCTGCCAGCTGTTCAACAACACATACATTTGCATTTCAAACGACTTAATAGTAGTGATACGTATGCAAGGAGAGCAAAGAAGGACAGGGGAGTGGTTTTAGTGCATACATGTGTTCCAGGGAGAGAAAGAGAAGGATTCAATGGTTCAAATGAGTTCAATTGTCATAACAGAGTAACAGAAATCAACTGGGGCCTGGCCACCCATCTGGACTACAGAGCACTGAGTCCTGTTCTACACACATACACATATGTGTACTGGTGCAGTCAGCGAACCCCTCGCTGGTGGAATCGTACTGGCTGGAGCCTGTGCCAAGTCAATAACACAGACTGATCCCTGATGCTGAACTTCCTGGAAGTCCCGGCTAGTCTCAGAGTTTCACGTACCTGCTCAGCACTCCAGCTGCCGCCTGGCTGCATGGTGGGCTGGGTGGGGATCAGTGGGTCCATCGCTGCTCTGCGCCTGCCCGCAGGTCACTCCGACTTGAAACATGGTCCAGAGGAGTGGAGAGACCATGGGAACAATGAGCCTCGGAGATTGGGTGAATTCATTTCCTCCGAGCAATGAGATCTTCTGTACTTTCACACAAGTCTCCTCTCATCACGCACAATCAAACCAGGGTCACTAATGTCTTTATATCACCCGGGCAGCAGAACCTCGAGGTTAATTGTCTGACATCCTGATGGAGACAGAGCGTAACGTGGTCGGTGTGGTGGCGATTGTGTGTGTGTGTGTGTGTGTGTATAGGGCTTACCCAGTACATGCTAATAAGATATCCCAAAAGGGAGATTCTTTAAGGTCTGAGAATGTTGTGGTTTACAGTATAACACAAATCTGAGGCCCCGCCTTAGCCCTCATTGTCAAACAGACACTGGTGGAGGAGCTGCAAAAATGCTGCCCGGGTTTTAGTACCCCTATTGTTTACACACAAACAGAGTTACACAACACACATTCTCAGACTTGAATGCCTTCCCGGTCATTCACATTGAGCACGTTCGTGACTGATGTACAAGGGAGGTGAAAGTGCGGTAAAGCAGGAAGCGGTTAGGAAGAGTAGTTCGGAAAATATTTGAGAAGGTGAACTGGTGAGAGACAGATGGACAGAGAGAAAAATAGAGTGAGATTTAGAAGCTATATGTTTTGGTTTTGGGGATTAGGAGGGCGGGATGGATGGCGTAAGACAACTCGCCTTACTCATCTCTGGTCTAAATGGCCACTCGCTCTTTCTTAAAGTGTCTCTTCTGTCTTGCATGTCGTTTCACTGCCAGCCCTCAGCTGCGCAGCGCTTACGTCAGAGAATCCCACTGTTAGGCAACACTTAGCCAACATAATGACAGAACAGCTCACCCAGCCAAAGATAGATCAGCCTTTTCTGGCTCGATTTCAACCCGCGCGGCTGGACTTTTGTGGCCTGGATTCACCCGTCGGGGCTCGACTTCCCCAGCCTAGGGTTGACCATCAGGGTTTGATTAGAGTGGCCTGGGTTGAGTAGACACTGAGCTTTAGGAGTATGTTCTCACTGGCTCCGTTTCAACAAAGGGTACTCAACTAGTGCGACCTGGATTTGACTGTCTGGCTGCCACTAATGTGGCCTGGGTTCAGTAGACAGAGCTTGACTTGTATGGCCTGAGTTCATCAGATGGAGTCCAACGTTTCTGGCCCGAGCGACTAGTGTGGCCTTGGCGGATACGGGGCCTGGGTGATTAAGGATGTGTTTGTTTCCCAGGCAGCAAGCAGGCAAGGTGGCGGCATTGCTCCTGCACAGCCAAGGACTTGGTGTGGGGGTGAGAGAGCCAAAACAAACTACTGTGATTGCCTCCCATATGCCCTCCTGACCCCTGCGTTTCAATTGCCAGGCAAAGACGAGGAAAAAGGGGGTAAGGGGTGAGGGGAAGAGGGGAAGAGGTGGTTTTAGGGAAGCGAGGAGAGCGGGATCGGGGTACGAGAGGTTGTGGTTTTGAGATGGGGTGGGTTGGGGACGACTGTTGGTTGCAGGAGAGGTTACTTGAGTACATCTGTCTATCTATCTATCTATCTATCTACCTATCTATCTATCTATCTATCATATATCTATCTATCATATATCTTATATTCTTATTGTTGATGATGAAATTCTAATTGTTCATAGCAGACTGAGAGAGAGTGAGAAAGAGAGGCACGGAAGAACAACAAAGAAAAAAGGAGAGGAAGGAATAAAGGGGGAAATGGACAAGGAGTGAGAGAAAGGGAGTCTTGTCGTCTGAGAGGTGGTGTGGTTCGGGTTAGGTTGTGGTTGAAGCCTTGAGAGAGTGGGAGGGGAGAGAGGGGGAGGCGCAGGGGGCGAGCAAGGCAGCATACCCGCAGCATTCAAATGGAGCTCCCATTGGGAGGTTTTACGCTTCAAAATGGTTTCCTGTGACGTGGATTGTGTGTTTGATTTGAGCTTTGAGGGGTTTGTGTTATTCTCGGGAGGGGAGAATCTAGCACGCTCTCATTTCCGCACTACCAACAGCCAGCAGAAAGTTGGCAAGCCGAAACAGGGGGATTGTAAAGACAGATTTTTCTCTCCCTCCTCGTAAGAACCACATTTTTTTCTGCTTTCACTTTTTTTTGCCATGTTTTTCTGCTGAGCCTGCTCCAGGACTCGCTCTGCATATTGATGGATTGTTCTTAATAATTGGACCTGCTCAGACCCCGCGTCCTGCCATGGTTTTCCCAGGCTGCCTCATTTTCTGCTGATCATAAAATACGCAAAAAAATGTGTTTACGCTCAGATGTGTGCACACATTTGCACCCCGACACACGTGTGCATGCCTGCAAAAAGACGTATAAGCAAGTTTGCACGTATACAAATAAGGCTCGCTGTCAAACACATGCCTTGGAACTAATTGCAAACAATGGATGCCAGCTGGGCAGTAGGTGTAGCAGGCAGCACAACTGGGCCCAGGCTGATTGTTTTTTCAACTGGGTTGGAGTAGTAGGAGAGAAAGGGAAGAAATGGCAGACGTGTGAATGAGGAAAAGTATGGAGGAGAGAGTAGGTAGAAGAGAGGCGAGGGTCACCACAGAGGGAGGGAAGGGGCATACGCTGAGGCAGCGGGAAGCCACCTCTAAGACCATGACAGCCCGTCATACAAACCATCAGAGAGCTTACTGTTCTGCCAACTACTGTACTTCACAGAGCCAAGAAAATGACAAAAATCAACACTGCATGTGTTTGTGTTGGGGGAATATCCGTGGAACCCCACTCTCTTTCCTGATCAGCAGTTTTCTCTTTCTCCCTCTCTCTTTCACTTGCCCTCTCTCTCCCTTTTTCCTCTCTCCCTCTCACCATCCCTCCTGTCTTTATTTTCTCACTGTAAATACTGTACTGCATATGCCCTCTGCTCGTGTAAGAGTACAATTATCGTAACAGCGTCTCTACTGTGTGGCGCACATGGAAAAGCTGACTGCTACGGGCCAATTTTCTCCATGGAGTTATGTAAATAGTTTTGATGGAATGAGTGGGCTTTCCCCAGTATGTGGGGGCATAGCGGGGTCTGAGGGGTTCCACTGCCATCCTAACCCCCACCCTCGACATCAGTAACCCCTTTGTCAACTGTGTTAGCAGAAAGCTTGCGCTTATTGCAGTTATCCCAACAGTTATGTATCCACATAATAACATGCTGCAGTGTAAGGCCGCCAATTAGACGCTTGTGGGATTGTAACTGTCTTTAAGAGCCTATTGATACCTGTGCTTCTGTTAGAGGTGGAGGTGCATGTATGTCTACCAAAGCATTAAAGTTTACTATGTCTTATGAAATTACAGTCTATGTCAGAGGTGGCCAACAAGTCAGACACTGAAGCGCATAACGCACCAACCATGTCAGGTGAAGTTGCGTTGTTTGATGCACGTCAGTTGGCGGTCGTAGCACACACACCAGGTGCGCCATACAGCCAGAATAAGTAGATACGGTATTGTAGTTAGTAGAGCTGCAACGATTAATCACTTAGTTGTCAACTATTAAATTAATCGACAACTATTTCGATAATCGATTAATCAGTTTGAGTACTTTTTGTAAGGAACAAAAAAGTCAAAATTCTCTGATTCCAGCTTCTTAAATGTGAATATTCTCTGGTTTCTTTACTCCGCTCTGACAGTGAACTGATTATCTTTGAGTTGTGGACAAAACAACATTTGAGGATGTCATCATGGGCTATGGGAAACAGTGATCGACATTTAGCACGATTTTTATGACATTTCATAAAAACCAAACAACTCATCGATTAATCAAGAAAATAATTGACCCCTACTCAGTTGCTCCTACTGTGGTTTGTTTTCCGTTAAAGGCTTTCTTTAGTTTTATGTTAACCAAATTGAGGGTCTACTCTAAAGATACAGAGTGTCGTATGCCGTACAGATTGTAAAGCCTTTTGAGGTCAATTTTGGGCTATATATATAAAATTTACTTGACCCCTCTATGTTCCTTTACAGACGTAGGCAAAGTTGTTGGTAACGTTCCGTTAAAGAGAGAAAAACCCACAATGGTCACTGAAATAACTTGAAACTGACAAAAGTAATAATAAATAAAAATGTATTGAAAATGAACTAATGAAAATCAGATATTGTTTTTGAATTGTGGTTCAACAGAATCATTTTAAAAAACAAACTAATGAAACTGGCCAGGACAAAAATGATGGTAGCCCTAGAAAAGATGTAAAATAGTTTGACCATAGGGACATATTAAACTAAGGTGTGTCCTGTAATTAGCATCACAGGTATCTTCAAACTTGTAATCAGTCAGTCTGCCTATTTAAAGGGTGAAAAGTAGTCACTGTGCTGTTTGGCATCATGGTGTGTACCACACTGAACATGGACCACAGAAAGCTAAGGAGAGAGTTGTCTCAGGAGATTAGAAAGAACATTATAGACCTTCATGTTAAAGGTAAAGGCTATAAGACCATCTCCAAGCAGCTTGACGATCCTGTGACTACAGCTGCACATATTATTCAGAAGTTTAAGGTCCATGGGACTGTAGCCAACCTCCCTGGACGTGGCCGCAAGGGGAAAATGTATGACATATTGAAGAGACGGATAATACGAATGGTAACCAAAGAGCCCAGAACAACTTCCAAAGAGATTAGAGGTGAACTCCAAGGTCAAGGTACATCAGTGTCAGATCGCACCATCCGTCACTGTTTGAGCCAAAGTGGACTTAATGGAAGACGACCCAGGAGGACACCAAATCATAAAAAAGCGAGACTGGAATTTTCCAAAATGCATATTGACAAGCCACAAAGCTTCTGGGAGAATGTCCTTTGGACAGATGAGACAAAACTGGAGCTTTTTGGCAAGTCACATCAGCTCTATGTTCACAGACGAAGAGATGAAGCATCCAAAGAAAAGAACACTGTACCTAATGTGAAACATGGAGGAGGCTCGGTTATGTTCTGGGGCTGCTTTGTTGCATCTGGCACAGGGTGTCTTGAATCTGTGCAGGGTGCAATGAAATCTCAAGACTATCAAGGCATTCTGGAGCGAAATGTGCTGCCCAGTGTCAGAAAGCTTGGTCTCAGTTGCAGGTCATGGGTCCTCAAACAGGATAATGACCCAAAACACATCTAAAAACACCCAAGAATGGCTAAGAACTAAACATTGGACTATTCTGAAGTGGCCTTCTATGAGCCCTGATCTAAATCCTATTGAACATCTGTGGAAGGAGCTGAAACATGCAGTCTGGAGAAGGCACCCTTCAAACCTGAGACAGCTGGAGCAGTTTGCTCACGAGGAGTGGGCCAACATACCTGTCAACAGGTGCAGAAGTCTCATTGAGAGTTACAGAAATCACTTGATTGCAGTGATTGCCTCAAAAGGTTGTGCAACAAAATATTAAGTTAATGTTACCATCATTTTTGTCTAGGCCAGTTTCATTAGTTTGTTTTTTTAAATGATTCTGCTGAACCATAATTCAAAAACAATATCTGATTTTCATTAGTTAATTTTCAGTGAATTTTTATTTATTATTACTTTTGTCAGTTTCAAGTTATTTCAGTGACCATTGTGGGTTTTTCTCTCTTTAACGGAACGTTACCATCAACTTTGCCTACGTCTGTACATGCACATCATTTTGGAGCTTAAGTTGGATTGATACTTACTGATATGTTGTTGTTGCTCTAGTGACATTATATCAAACTGACTACTAAGGGTGGGGTGAAAAATCAATACAGCATAGTATCGCAATATTTTGCACAACAATATTGTATTGATAGACGGACGTTAAGCATCAATCTTTTATCATATAAACTATTAACCTCTTAAAAATCTGTCTTTCAAGTCTTTCAAGAGCTAACGAATCGATTGGTACCAACCATGTACCAATCATGTTAGCTTGTCGGGAAGAACGCTAAATAACTCTCTAAGGTTACGCAAAATTTTGGCAAGGAAAAACTGGCAGGGCCATTTTCAAAGGGTTTCCTTGACCTCTGACCTCAAGACTGCATAATTTGCAGTTGAAAAAAGTTAATAAATCACAATTCATCGCAATATATCTTATTGCAATACTCAGCATATTGCAATTTTTAAAAAATCATAATAAGATCGTATTGTAACTCAAGTATGTGATGATATCATAATGTGGGGCATCTGGTGATTCCCACCTCAATGTGACCCTAAAGTCATCAGACTGTGGGAATTTTACGCACCATTATACCTCTAGTTTGTGTTGATGTACAATGAGTATGCACATGTGGTCTATGAACTCCCAATCCCACATTATGTGTGTTTGGTGCATTTCATGTCTGTTTAAACGGTCTGTATTTTCCCTACACTTTATTATGTTTACGACTGAGATAAGCCACAATGATCTTGTGTACTTGTTAGATAGCCCTAACATCTCCATGTGGCCTCTTGTGGTGGCTGATGACACGAGAGGAAGTGAGCAGAGATGGTTGTCTAACAGTGACAGAGACTCTGGGGGAAGACAAAGAAAAAGAACAGTCTCTGGCTGATCTCCCATCCCGCCCCTTAGCAAATTGGTGGTTGATTGTCCACAGACATCGTTGTTGGTGCTCCCTGTACCAATAAAGCCCTGCGTAGAGTGGATCAGGGGCCCTCCAGGTCTTGTTATTGCAACAGGAGTCCGTTTTGGCCGGGACTCCTGTTCTCGGCACGAAAAACAACAATAACAACATCAGCCCACAGCCCTGGGAGCTGGACCCAAGTCAGAGGCAGTCCGAGGTAGGGGGGTGAAAGCCCTGTTAATGTTGCACGCCGTGGTATTAGTCTGACACTTCATCTGTGGTTCTGAAGTGACTGGAACTGCTGTTGGCGCCTTTACTCAACGCTTAAGTGTACAGTTAGTGTAACAACCTGGCCCGTCTCGCCGCTCGAAAGGGCAGTTTAGGATGCATGCGCACTCAGGCCCACACCTTCCAACTCCCTCTCTCCGTCTCTCTTTCCTGTATACAAAGCGGCGCTGGCCCTCTACGCACTGAGAGATTCCTGGGTCTCCTGAAGACAAACAAAAAGGAAGGAATCCACGCAAGTCTCAAAACAAAATATTGGGGGAGTTTACACAGAGACCACACAACAACATCACAGTGGTCTAATCTATTTGTAATTAAAAAGTTTGCCCCGCGATGTCCTCATCCAGACAAAAACAGATCCATCTTGCCTCGGCCTTGTTATGGTCGTGGCCTGCTTTTTTTTTCTTCCTCCTTTCCCCTTCTGTTCTCAGTTGTTGTTCCTGTAACATAATATCTGTTTGTGTGTGTGTGTGAAAGATCCCTCTGTTGTGTTGATGACATCTTGAGAAGGCAGCCCATGGCCCACTAAATGACTCATAAAAGAGGGACTCTATTGTATTTCTTACTCATCTCTCTGTCAGCCTCCAAGTCTTTAAACCACACAACAAATTACAATAGACCGCGGCTTGTATTTCAATGTATATATCCACTATATACTGTACATCTCTGGCCCATTTAACGGTGTATGAAAGCAGATTCTCCTGTGGGTTATATTATGGATCCATTATAGTAGTACATTTGCAATAAAAAAAGTATTTTTTTTACCCTTTTCTTTTGGCTCAGCTTTTCTGTACTCTGCGGTTGCCTCCAAAGGCAAAGAGAAGAGATGGAGAGAAAGAAAGAATTAAAAAAGGAAAGATGGAGAGATAGATGGAGAGAGCCGGAGGGCAGAGGCGGGCTCAGGTGACTCAGCTTTCCCCCTGGAAGCAGATTGAGGGGAGCTGTGGGTTTTGAGCCCCCCCAAAGTTTTACTAGAACACAGGCTTTTTTAACAGGAGGGAAAAACAATGTTATAGCTGCTTCCTGCACCACCGAGTGTTCCCCACCAGTAAATATAACAGGGATTGGGTCATAATGTTATGGTCTGGCATCAGGTGAATACAGTGTTTTTCTCGCCACCTCACTCCTCCCCCCCCCCCCCCCCCCCCCCCCCCCCCCCATTCCTCTTCTGCTCTTTTCCATGTGGAGGAATAGACTCCAGTGTTAAAGAAATATCAGTCATCAGCGTTGTTATTGCGCACTCACTTGCTCCATCTGCAACACTGGCGCTCAAACACACTCTTTGTGTGAGTGAACGCGGTGGCTGCTCTCTCTCTCTCTCTCTCTCTGTTTCCTTTTGTGCCTGTTAAATGCTGCTTATTATTTCCCAGCAAGGCGGACTGGAGGAAACTCTGATGTAAAGAAACCAGCTTACCTTCTTATGCCGACCTTACGCCATACGACTTTTCAAGCAATTTCACTGTCGCAGACATATTTCCAATGTCAGAATGAAATTACAAGAGTTTTGCTAGAGTTGCAGCGCACACCCGTGATCTCAATCTTGATGAAGATGGCTGGCATCAATCATATAAGTCTTGCGTCAATACTCACTTTCCCTCGTTCTCTCATCAAAAAAATGGATTCACCTATGTATCGTGATTTGTTGTTTTTTTTACAATTTTGAAATACATTTTTTAATGCCAGAATCTATATATTTGCTTCATTTGAGTCTATACATAGGAAAAAGGAAGTTACTGCTTTTATTTTTGTAGTCTGAGTAAAGTGACGTCATTTCCGTTCCGTATCCTTCAACCGAAACAAACAGCCGGGTGCCGTAAGCTGAAACGAAAAAGTAGAAAACGGCGGCGGGTCCGTGAGGATACGACCTGCACTCTCACATTTTAAATCCAACGTGGTAAACACTCACTAAGTTGTGAGGGATTTGTCTTTATTCTTTGATTTTGTTTTATAAATAATGCCTGACAATGACTAATATATTTGACTTCAGGACATCTCTGACTACATACATGCTGAAAATCAAACATTCTTGCTGTATTCATTTAGATATTTTCCAAAGTAAAAGTCCCTAGAAGTGTATGATTCAACTTCTTTCCCATAGTCTAGTGTTAAAAAAGTTAACAAAATTCGAAATAAATTGTAATATCGAATCGTAGAATCGTAATACTTAAATATCGCAATACATATCGAATCGGCACCCAAGTATCGTGATAGTATCGATCGAATTGGGAGATAGGTGAATCGTCCCAGCCCTAATATACACGTGTGTGTGTTGATTTATATGATTGAAGCTAGCAATCTTCAGCTGAAGCATACAGTTAGCTCGTAGGTTAATAGCAAGCATTCCAGTAGCTAACGTTAGCTTGCAAGTTGCCCCATTCGGGACAGTGGTTAGCTAACTAGCTAGCTAGCTATAGCATACTCACCAGGGCTGCAGCAATTTCTGTCCACTTCTTTTGGACAGTTTTTCTTCTTGTAAATTTCCACCAGGAGCAGGATGTAACATCATCTCAAAAGGAATCTAGTTGTAGTCTTGTAATTAGTGACCCTGCAAGATCCCCAGTCTTTGCAAAATATCATAGTCCGTGACTTAAGACACATTGTCTTAAGATGTGAGACGGTGTCACACCTCAGTCTTTTA
>NC_133798.1:13514033-13519033 GCF_043250625.1 Sebastes fasciatus | reverse complement strand
TTACATCACTATGACATCATCAGGCTACATAGTACTCACTTGTAAAATTGGTGAAGTGGCCCTTTAAATGAACAAAAACTACTGAATTGGTGATCTGGAACCACATCTAATCCACTTTAAACTACAGTATACATTAAAGATCATCATCATTATAATCATTGATCATTATCCCAGGCTGCTGCGGATGTCAGAGCAATGTGGATGAGGGGGTGGATGGGATGGGGATCCCGCGGGAGTGTGACACCGTGGGGGGAAAGAAAAAAAAAGTCCCACCGATGGAGATAAATGATGAATGAATGGCATCTGTCCCCCTCCTCTTGCTCAGCAGAGTCTCTGGAGACTCCGTTCAGCCCCGCATCTGAACCCGACCGGGTCTGTTGCTCTGTTTGTTGTCTCTCATCTCATTCACTCAGTCTGTCCCTCAGTCATGTTACTGTCACACAGGCTCGTTGTGTAACAATATGGGCTGATATTTTTTGTTCTTATCAAACTGTGTGAGTGTGTGTTGATGTGTGGCTGATGTGTCCATGAGCAGTGCTTCCTGTCAAAAATCTATAGAGTCTACGATTAATACTGGCCTATATTAGGACTAGTGTTTATAGCTGCGTTTGATCACTATGGATCTTTATACAACACAGAGCTCCTACACCTGTCATACAGGAGTACACCAGTTTAGGAAGTCTTTCCAATGTACCATGTAAGCCTGTACTCAGTCCCGTGGGAGGAATTAAAACATATTTATTCTGCAAATGTTATACGAAAAAAACTATCTTTTTCTTAAATGTTTCTCATAGGGAAAAAAAAAGAGGCGTTTGAAGCAGAAGAGTGACAAAATTGAATCTGCTCAATATGTGCACAAATACATTTCTACGTGTTTGGCGCTCAGCAGCATCAAGAGGGTTGTTCTCATGTGTATGTGTAGAAATAAAGAGAAAGAAGGAAAAACATCGTAACCAGAAACAATAGGCTGCCTTTTTCTGCTTAGGTGTGAATAATAATGCTAATGCTGACTTAATTCCATTTAGCTGCTTCACTTTCAGGGTTCTGGTGTTGTACATGCTGGCTCACTGTCACACTGTCACGGCTTACTGGGACACTTGAAGAGAACGGAGCCGTCGTTAATGTTATGAGTCACACTTGTGCTTTTCCTGCTATAACAAGTCAAAATATCTGCTGTGAAAAAGGACTATGGGATGTTTGCAGCATCGCTAAGAGCATAATGATCTGACACTTTTGGTAAGGATAGACAACATTCAGAGGTAGCCCACAAAATAATACGAATGAATTATGAATGCATGAACCTGCCATTAAAGGAGCAGTGTGTAGGATTTAGTGGCATCTAGAAATGCGGATTTCAACCGACTGAAGAGAGAGCTGCAGGGATGACGTATTTCTGAGGCCAACCCGGAAGTTAGAAGTTCCCGCACGAGTTCCCCGAGTAGTTCACTGAGCGGTTTCACACAAAACTAAATGATACTACGATGAACCCACGACAAACTGCAACATTCTTGACTTGCAAAACTATCTTTTAAATTGACTAACATGATATCTGTAATTCATGCCACAAAATTATTTGTCTCTTTCCGTTGACTACTGTACATATTTTTTCCTGAAATAAGGACACCGGAAGGGGAGGGATTACGCCTCTCTACACTAACATGCCAATGTTTACCAACTGGTTACTGGCTCCAGCTACATTTTTAATATATAGACGAGAGTGCGTATCAATTTCTCATCAAATGTTCAGCAAGAAAGCGAATGTGTGTATTTCCCAAAATGTCAAACTATTCCTTTAACTTCGTCTCAGAGTGGTAGTATAGAGAGGCGAAGTCCCGCCCCTTCCGGTGTTCCCCATGGGACTTTATTTCGGAAAAAATATGAACGGTAGTCAATGGCGAGAGACAAATATTTTTTTGATCCCATTTGAACTGCGAATTTGAAACATAATTTGCAAGTCAAGAAAGTCACAGTTTATCGTAGGTTTGTAGTTGTATTAGGGCTGTCATGAGTACCATTTTTTGGGCTTCGAAGCTTCGGTGAAAAATATTCGAAGCTGCCGCACTACTGTACACACACACACCTCTACACACAACAAACAGCGATATTTCGTCTGAAAATAACTAATAATAATGAATGTTGAATATTAATAATTAATAATGCAGGATTATTCCTTATTTGATGGGCTGTTTGGGGATTTATACATTATTATTACATACTTATATACTATATATATATAAATATATATATTTTTTAAAACCCGACACATTCGAATACTGATTTGGAGGTTGATTACCATGGCAACGGTGGATGCTTCGAAGCATTTGGGTCAACCCTACGTAGTATCATTTAGTTTTGTGTGAAACTGCTCAGTGAACTACGCCTCTCGTCTCGCACAATATACGTCACCAACACCAGTTAGCTAGAGAGAGACGTGACTTCTGTGACTTTTGGGTGTGTAATCTTTCTAATATGAAAGATTCATGGCGCAATTCAAGGAGTTGGAGGTCCGACTTCGCCTCTCTATTGAATAGGCCTCTTTTTTAGTTAGAACACAGGGAGCCTCATACGGTGTCTGTCCTCCTTTTCTCTCCAGTAGAGTACCAGTTATCTGTATGTCTCCTCTGTCTGGGCTCAAAAAGCTCCAAGTATCAGGGCCAGAGACACAGAGAGGTTTCCCCTGGGTGCATGTCTCCTCTCTGCGTCATCAGCACCCCAATAATCACATTAAAAGTAGTCCATAGGCGAGAGGCAGAATATATTTAGCTTTTAATTGTTCTCCCCAGGAAACACTTCCTATCCTCCCTCTCTCTCTAAGTTCCCCCTCAGTGGGTCGATGCAGCGCTTTTTTGAGGTGTTTTTTTTTAATGCAGCAAAGACACATGAAGTGGAAGATTCCTCATTAAAGTAGGTTTAAAAGTCTCATGGAATACTGCCTGTGTTTTCCCTCCCTCCTCTCCTCCCCATCCGACTTACACAGATCACAGTCTGAACACGCACGCACGCACGCACGCACGCACGCACGCACGCACGCACACACACACACACACACACACACACACATACACACATACACACACACAGCTGTGTCCACCACACTGCACACTTTTTTCTATCCTCTTCCTTCCCTTCTTCCTCCTACTTCCTTCATCCCCCTCTTCTTTACTTCCTTACGTCTAGCAAACCTCATTTCCTCGTTTCTCTCACTTCTCATGTCTCTGCAGTCATTAATATCTCCACGCCATCCCTCCATCCCTCTTCTTTTTTATTTTAAACTTGCTCATCTCTCTGCTTCTGCTTCTTTCATCATCTCCTCCTTCTCTCTTTTCTCCGTCCTCCCTTCGTCCTTTTCATCAGGCATTCACAAATATTGATAAATCTGATAGCGAGAATCCTTCAGTCCTAGGATTTTTTATTTTTTTTAAATAGAAGGATCTTAAGAGATCTCATCGAGGACACATACAGTACATATCTCATGGGCCAAACTCCCTGACTGACATGTGATCTCAAGAGATCACAAGTGAGGAAGCATCACAGCAATGACTACTTTGCACCAAATTTAAAAAAGACATTTGCCCGTCCTCTCATTCACTTCCGTTGAATCCTGTGTTTGCAGCCCCTTCTCATGAAAAGGCGTATAACTGCCCAACAAACACCGGACTTTTAACCAGGAGACCCGTGTTTGAGACCAGTGTTGACCGGTGTTTTGTTTTTTATTTACATTTGTGACGTGTTTTCTGTAGTTTGGTTCTGTACAGTACGTATTTTACTTAGTTTACTTACTTATTTTAAGCCCAACCATGACGTTTTTCCAAACCCTAACTAAAGCGGGGCCCGATTTTGTGCCCGATTCCCCCCTCCCGACAATCATCAGCAAAGCCCTGATTTTTTTGATGGTTCTAAAGATTATCTTTCCAGATGTTCCTGTGGTGTGAGGTATGCTAAGAGTGTTTTTTACATCCCCCGAACGGCTCAGAAGTCCATCCTGGCCGCTCCTATTTCAAATCGTAAATATCAAACATGTTCAATATTTACAATCGGATATCCTGTTGTGTGTGGGGAACCCCGAGGACAGCTGATGACGCTGTCACGTGGCAAAGAATGATAGCCAATTGGGAACCAAGCTGACTGAAGAAGGAGGGACAACCACTGCCGTCATGGCGGCTAATGCATGAGCTAATGCAAAACGTGAAGCATAAAGTAGTAGTAAGATAGACCTCAGAAATGGAGGACCAACTTGTTGATTTGTGGTAATTTCATCCTTATATTTTATTTTTTCTTCATGAATTTTCAGTATAAAGTAGTGCAAAAAGTAACATCGCTAATTCCTCCTGCCTGTCGTCCGCTATGTTTGTTTACCCAAAAGTTTACACGTTTTGATCACGAGAGATTTTGCAAGATTTATTTATCCGCCTTCCTGTGAGACCGAGTTGAAGTGTGATGCATGAATTGAAGAATGTGTGTCTAGTTTCTATCTGAGCTTGGACTGTGTTCACCTATGTTGAAATTTGACCTGCAATAGAAGCAAGAGCTGTAGAAAATGTTCATCATCCAGTACCAGTATGATTGGCACGCTGGCATCATTCATATTAAAACAGCTTTTGAAATAGTTCACCATAAAGATGTACGCGCCTTGATTTTACAAGACGAAGCAGGTAGCAGCTGCACACGTCGTCTCCTCTTTCAGTCAGATCAGCCTGATCAGTCCTAAAGCTGAACATGAGTCTACTGAATCGTCAGTGTCACTGTGTCACAATTTTTGCATTGGAGCTCTGCTCACTGGGGACTGAAAGACTGAAAGAACATTTTCAAAATAACTTCTTTCTACATTATCTGGGCATGGAGACTACACAAGGCTTAAAGGGGCTCTATGTAAGAATCAGAAATTGCTTATTAACAGTGACACCTGTGGCCGTTAAGTCAACGACAGTCAGCGTCCTGTTGCTAACGTTTGTGCTCGCACTATAGGCACGAGTGAGCATCGGTCAAAACAGTGAGGCGAT
>NC_133798.1:13459033-13509033 GCF_043250625.1 Sebastes fasciatus | reverse complement strand
AAGTTGTTTTAATAGATGTGCTCAACCTGCGAGGATGTGAAGTGACAAGCATTAAAAAAAGATGTGCATGCCTCGGCGGAGGAGCACATACGCAGGCCTGCGTCCGCCCCTGTGTACCTATGTGCGTTCGGTTGTGTGTGCTTGCATGCATGAACGCCTGTGTGTCCGTGGGACGGAGGGGAAGGTGAAGTGGACAGAGTCCAGGTTTGCGGCTGCGGGACCGAAGGCTTTCAGGCTTAGAGATGAAGAAAGAGCACCATCGACCTTCGGAAACCAGACAGAGGAGATAAACCAGACGCAGTCAAAGGAAAGAGGAAAGCAAGCCAACGGGAAAATCAAACCGAAGCCATCAAAGACATGAAGGTTGAGGAAGGAACATTTGTCTGCCTGCCTGAGTTGTTCACAACTGAGCCAGCCTACTCAGACATTTAGACACACATAGTTGTTTTGAATGAGCTGAATAACTCGTGACCTTTCCATAACCTAAACCTTTAAGAAATTGCCAGACTTTGGCGCTCTAGTTCTCTTCCTTTGCATTTCATATACAAAAATGCTTTAGAAATACATGCCAGTAAAACAAGTCTGGTCCTTGATATTTACATAATCTTGTCTGAGTTTCTTCATCTCCTTCTTTTGAGCATCCTCAGTTCTCTAAAAGCATTGCAATATCCTCTGGTGCACGGTTTAATTTCCTACAGCTGATTCCAGCTCCCCCTGGATATCATCAGGTCATCATCATTCCATCATCTTTCTATTGTTCTCGCTCTGTAAAAGTCATTGTAGTCGCAGTAGTAAAATGGTTATTGTTATTTGTTTGTTGTAGTAGTCTTTGCTGTGATTTGACACTTTTGTTCTCGCAGTCACGTTAGACAGCACTTGAAATTAAGCACCAGAAGTTGTGCAGAGAATAATATAAGGAATAAAAGCCGATACCAGAGAGTGGCACAGGAAATCCATTTGAATCTTTGTGAAATACATGGAGGTGATGTTAGAAGCTTGGTGACATACAGTGTGTTCCAATCCACGTACTTCCAGAAGTACATTTCAATGTAGTGCACTGTGTGCACTCTGTACTTACTTAAGTGGTGCGTGAATTTCAACAGGCAAGGGTTGTCTCAAATCGAATACTCTGCGGCTCGCTACCCGCCAAAATATCTTCTTCTTCTTCTGGGTTTTACAGCAGCTGGCATCCTTTGTGTTGCGTTGCTGCCTCCTTCAGGTTTTACCCGTCGATTACCCGCCAAAATATCTGCCTGCTTTGTTGATCAAGAATATACAGAAAATGAAAGCAAAGTGGAAATTACGTTTCCAACGTCGTTGCCTACGCCTACGATGTGTCCTCCTGTTGGCTGAAAATGCACCAGTATGTTTACGTATTGTATTGTTTTATTCTGTTATCTACGTAGCCCTCAGACATCTATAAGGTACGTTGTTCAGCACCGCAAAAGCTCCTGCATCATCTGCCGCCATTTTCACATGTTTGAATAGTGGTCATGTTCCCGCCCCTTCCGCTACGTAGCCAAGATGGCGACAATTGAGTGTGAAAAGTATCCAGCGTTCCACACTCAACGATTTGACCGTTTTGAGTACAACATCCGGGTACTTTGAGTGCACTGCATTTTGCCATACTTCACAGTGTAAACGCACTTATGTACTCAAAATAGTGTAAGTATGAAAGTACGTGGATTGGAACACACTGATAGTGACTACTTGTGCTCTTGAAGAGGCTTCTGCTGGGAGGAGGGCGCTGCTCATGTGGTGACCTGTGGCATGGGTGTGACCTATGTGACATGGGTGTGTTTTGGGTGTAATAGGAATCAGAGTATCACCTCCCATTCCCTTTAAAAGCAAGGTGTGCCTGCACATTGGCACATTCCTACTTAAAAAGCATATTCAACAAAATGGAGAAGCGAGCCGTTTTCTGCCGAGGAAATGGATCCGGGGTGGTTGTTGCTCAGAGGTAGCGCGGGTTGCCCCCCAATCGGAAGATTGGCGGTTCAATCCCCGGCTCCTCCAGTCCACAAGTCGAAGTGTTCTTGAGCAAGACACTGAACCCCAAATTGCTCGAACACCAGATCCACTCCTTAACTTTCATTCTTACCTTTCACAATATAAGCCCTAGACGTATAATATTCGCACGTGATTATTTCACATTTTCGTATCGTTTATTCGTCACACCCCCGATGTGTAAAGGCCTTCAAAGAAATCTGCTGATCAGCCGAAACAGTCGAGAATCACTCCAGATGTTCATATAGGACACATACTGAGACACATATACACGTGGCTGTAAATACACACATATGCAAATGTGTTGCACAGCCACGGGTTCACTCCTAATCACTCAGTGCTCTGAAATGTAAATGTAGATGAAAATTAACACATTTATCAACACATCCCCAGGTTATCACACAACACACCTAATTATTTACTTTGAGTTGAGTAACAGAATTTAAAAAAATCTACTTTGATTCTTGTGCAATTATTTATACGCACATATACATATATATATATAGGTTCTTTATGTATACATAACAACACACAACGTATTCAGCCCCTGGGACAGGAAGTGGAAGGTTAGATTTCCATATTGCGTACATTGGAGGTGTTTTTTTCCAGAGGACGGTAGCTTCCTGTTTGTGTGTGTGTGTGTGTGTGTGTGTGTGTGTGTGTGTGGCCTGAAGGGAATAGAGGTGCAGGTTCAGATGCAAGGAGTCAGCTACAAAGGGAACATCTTTCATCTTTTTAGTGATGAAAGATTTGAATTTTGTTTCATTTCAATGACAGTAAATCTAAAACTGTTAAGTTCTTAGCTTACTATAATGAGAAAGATGTGATTATCCCAGTCATACATCCTCACTAAAACGCACGCAGTTTAAACAAATCATTCTCACTCTGAGCTGCTGTCCTTTGAGACATGATTTGTGACAGACTACATGAATAAAATGGACTTTATTTGGATAAGATCTTGATTGTGCGCTGTTTGCCTTCCACCATTATGTTTGTGCTGATGAAAAATACTTAATTGCATCAAGAAAACAATTTTTTTTGGTCACTAAGTGAAAAACTTTAGATTAATTTAAGTGACTTAATTGAATAATCATCGTTTTGGTCATAGTCGACTAATACCTAATTTATACTTCTGCGGAAAAGCAGAAGATGGTTTATGGAACTCGCAGAGAGCTGAAGAGATGCACCCCGCGGTGCACACTCGCTGAAAATTGTGACTACGCACCAGGCACAGAGGACACCGCAGAAGTTTAAATTGGACATCAGAGGCAGGAGGTTTGGTGTAAATAATTAAATCAGTGATGGCTGAATTTGATTTAAGCTACGTCAGGTTCAGGGTCCTGGTATTGTGCATGCTGGCTCACTGTCACGACTTACTGGGACCCATGAACAGATCATAAAGCGTCAACATTCTAACTAATTTGAAATGATGTCAAAGTGATGTCATGTTTGTACACCTCATCTGTTGAAGCACAAACTATGAAATGTGTTTAAAGCCCTGTTTGCGAGTTCCTCTGTGTTTTTGTTTCCCTGGAGTTTCTGTGGGTTTACACACCGAGAGCTGACGTGTCTCCATGGATCTTTACACACACAAATAGATAGCGTGTGTGTGTGTGTGTGTGTTTGCTTGTCTGAGTGCGCGCGCTCCCCTGTGTGTTGTGCGTCTGGGGAGTGAGGTGCTAACTGTGATAAGTTACAGCAGCAGCTTCAGGTGCTGAAGTCAATAAAAGCTCATTAACTCAACAAGGGGGTCAGTGGCTCCGTCCACCACAATATACCTCCCACTTTGTCTTCTTCACAGGGGAGCGCGGGGTGTGTGTGGGAGTGGCTGCGCTTCTCTCTGCGTACGCATGCATGAGTGAGCTGCTGGATTAATGGGACTACACGCTTCATTTCCTCTGACTTTAGACAGAAAGGGAGGGAGGAAGTGGAGGGCGGAGAACGGGAGGAAACAAATGAAGGAGAACAACAACAATAACATGATCAATAATAGCAGTGATTATGACATAATTTGTCATGATAATTCCAGAGACTTGCTTATGATAAGTAATAGGCCTTTTTCAAAGCAGCTATTTTGACTAGTCCTTGCAGGAACAGCCCCATCGTTAGTGTTATTAATTGTACCGGTGCTATTCCTGCAATAGCACCGGTACAATTAATAACACTAACGATGGGGCTGTTCCATTCAAGTTCACCTGTTCCATTTCCCTGCTATACCTGCCTGCGGACTACTGCCATTGTTAATGTTATCAGTATCACCTTCGCTCCTCCTGTTATGAAGTCAAGTCTGCTGTGAAAAAGTCGATGTGTTGACCAAGGTGCTTAACTTTTTGATTCAAGAAGCTACGATCCATACTTACCATCTCAAGACATGTATACAAAGCTACTATGATCAATGTGTTTATGTATTACTGTAGTAATGAACTGAATGAATGTTTATTACACTCTGGCGGACCGTTTTTGTGTCAAATTATTGGTTTCTTACGTAAGTAGCCATGTAATAAGCGGGATAAAGTACAGCTAGTGGTGCCGCCCTGAAGGGGATTCTTTCGCAGCAATGACCCATGAGCTGTACATTATCTCTTACATGACATGCCTCGAAAATGGTCTGTGTATGTGACTTGCCAAACCAGTCTCACGAGAAGGCGTATAAATACCACGACATTACACAGACATTCTGCGTGTCATGAGTACGCATTTTTTGCCTTTTCGCATGTCATTTATAAGCCGCTTTTTTGCGTGTCATTTGTACGCAACGCGAACATCCGCAGTTAGGTTCAGGCAAGAAAACCACTTAGCGATTTGACTTACAAATCAAAACACCGGTCAACAACTCAAACAAGGGTCTCCTGGTTAAACACTGTTGGACCTGTACACCTCCTCACCCACCATAAGTGGTCTTTCATGCTTTTTATACTACGTCACTAACCCTTACCGTGGCATTTTATACGCAGATGCATTTACATCGCAGTCAGTACAGGATACATGGCGTACAAATTACATGCAGAAATCATGCATCGTGGCATTTATACGCCTTTTTGTGTGAACGGGCTGGACTTGCAGTTAATGGGCTGAACCAAACACATTTTTTGTTATATTTGTTGAAATTCTCATTACATCCCGACAGCAATCAATAAATGAAATGCTCTGACCAAAAAAAATCCATTATCTGTGGCTGTCAAGACTGTAATAAGCCTGTCCATTCGGCCCGAATGAAATGATTGGACGGGCTACCTGCCTGCCTGTGTGTACTGTGCCCCGTCCTTGCACACCACTTGTCTTCCACAAGCAATAGCCATGTTCGTTGTTCGTTGTTTTTGTAATGATGATTTTGGGGGAGTGGCTTTGGAGGGAGGCCTGAAGCAACGGACTGTCAGTGTTGCTGACTTGATGACTTTCTCGCTAGATTTAGCGATTTTTGGAGCTAATGCTGCCAGTTACTATCATTGGAAAAAAATTGGCAACACTGGGCTGGGTTTTTCGGTTGGATATTTTAAATGTCTTGCTAGTTTCTCAAATTACCGATCCTACCTTTAAAAGACACTAAAGTCTCTTTAAAAAAAAATCTCTTGAGATGGATGGTTTTTCATTCCAGAGCAGCATCATGCTGCAGAGAGTATACTATGTGTGTTTCATACTGGTTTGCTCTGTGCTGTACGCTGCTGTTTGTCTCTGCTGCTGTAATGCGCCCTGTTCTGCTGACTTGTGTTTGGTCTGAAGAGGTTGTAACTTGTGTCTCATCTGGAGATGTTAAACCGTGCCTCAGGAGAACTTCATTAATTCATCTGAGATCTCTCTCTCTCTCTCTCTCTCTATCTATCTAGTTGCTGTTGCTCCATCTCTTCATCCTCCCTGGTTTTCTAGGATTCTCCCTCTCTTTCTGATCCTGTTTTTCATTGTCACTCTTCTGCTCCTTGTTGGTGTGTTTGTCCTTGTGTCCCGTGTCTGTGCTGAAATTCCCCCCTTTCTCGTCCTCACCCCCTTTACACGCCCATCTCTCAACCGCTGCTTTATTGCTTTACATAACACAGGCTAACTAAACAGTTTTTTACACATCAATCTTTCATTACAGCTCCGTTGTGAGCTCTCCTTAACAAGCTTTTAGGCTGAATAATGCACCGACCGGTGGCCGGCGGCCTCTGCTGCAGGTCTGTGAACATCAGTTGTGTGTGTATGCAAGTGTGTGTGTGTGTGGGTATTATCAGATTCTCGTAGGTCAGATTCATTTCCATAGCAGAGCGGCAGTCGCTCCATTCACCCATCTGCTGCTTGCATTGCTGCGGACAGCTCTGTGGCCCTGGAGGGAGGTTGGAGGGTTAAGTGCCTTGCCCAAGGGCACACAGTAGGACATATGGGAAATTTCTCAATTAAGAAAACAACTGTTACAATTTCACATGTGGCACTGTGAACCGTTCTGTCTCACTTGGTCGGGCACCAATGAATTTAAATAGTCAAATGAAGGTTAATGTGACTCACAAACTAGTGCTCAAACATGTTAGCTTATTGTAAATCAATACTCTGTGCCTCAAGGGGAAAAGGTCAAAAAGGTGTATGGTGGCTGGAATGACTGTGAGGAGGATTAGTAAGGTCACAGGTGGATGTATTCGGTAAATGTTTAACTTATCAATATAAGTCACTTCCTTCAAAAACATTCTTGAGTGGAGCTGCTAACACATCCATCAACTCTCAATCAATCAATCCCAACTCGTCAAATGACGACGCTTATATCAGTGGCCCACTTCAAACTATGACGCTCTAGGCACCCCTCTATTGTCAGATTTGTACGTGTCAGGGACGCCGTGTCAGTTTCTGCTCATTACATGCATAGTGTATTTTCAAAATAAACTTCTGCGTTCACAGGAAATGTACAGTCTCTGCTCGTGACATGCAGTGTTTTTCAAAATAAATTTCTGTGTTCAAAGGAAATGTACATTTCTATGTGCGTCACATGCGTAGTGTTTTTTTTTCAAAATAAACTTCCGTGTTCAAAGGAAATGTACAGTTTCCGCTCGTTACATGCACACAGTCTCTTTTCAAAATAAACCTCTAACATAGATTTACTTTTTTAGGTTTAGTTACGCAAAAAAACTAGCCTACATGTATAGGTTTAGGAAAAGATTGCGGTGTGGCCTAAGAATACTATGTTTGTACGGTTTCAAAGCTTCGGTGAGAAATTTTCTAAGCTATTCGCAGCTTCGCGGCATGGCGCAGAGCAAAACAGCAGGCTGACATGTTCTTCTGTCTCCATCTCCCCCATTTCAGTGCCCAGGGACACTGCCGCTGCCGCACTACTGTACACACACGCACCTCTACACACAACAAACAGCGATATCCGTCTTGTAATAATTGATGTTGAATATGAATAATGAATGAAAGCATCCGAATAATGATTTGGAGGTTTATTACCTTGGCAACTGTCAAAGCTTTGAAGCTTCAAAGCTATCGGGTCCGCCCTAGCAACTGGCGCTAGTAAAGTACGGAAGTTACATAACAAAACTACGGTAAAATAAGTCAACGTTGACTCTGTTTCACATGGGACACGAATGGTCTCCTGGGTGAAAGTCCTGTGATTGTACATCAGTTGCTCCGACCGTCTAATAATAATGCGGATGGGTTTATTTACCTGGATGTAACTCTAGATCTATTCATACATTTGTAGCCCCCCGTCGCTCTGTATCACAAGTAAATGAAAGAATGCTAATACATCTACTTGGGAATATGTAAGGGATAATGTACAGCGAGCCGGTCACTGTTGTGAAAGAAACGCCCTGAAGGGGTTTGACCGGCTCGCTGTAAATTATCCCGCTTATTACATGGCTTCTTACTTAAGAAATCAATAATTTGACACAAAAACGGTCCGCCACAGTCTGAGATCAGAACTGCGCCTATAGCAATGGTCTACCATAAAGAAATAACAGACCATAGAACACCGTGATTAACCAATCAGTATTGAGTATTCAACAAAGCTGTGTAATAAATATATATAAAGCAGGACACAGCCTAACCACGTACGATCTGTCTAGTGTTGCGGGATGAAATCTGGATGTAAACCTATGCCGCTGTTAACTCATTGCGTCAAGCATAACTGAAGTGACGAAAATGGATGGATGGACGTTGCTTTGATGACATCTTTACAGCAAAAACATCAAGATAAAACAACTTCACAGCAGCAACACTACTATATGCTCTGTCACGTTTGCAAAGTCACAGATTTATGCTTGGCCAAAGACAGAAGGAAGTGGAGGGACTTTGTTTCTGCTCTATGCGCCTGCAGCCGGCACAATGGGGATGAGTGAGTGAGTGAGATTTATGCTTCAGTGTTGGTTTTGAAAATGATTCAGCAACAGAGAGGATCATCATACTTTCTTTTAATGTGAAAAGCCACTTTGCGTGGTTGTCACATAAATTAAATCTGTTCTGCGCAGCGACATATTCCTCTGTGTGCAGTCTAGTCTGGAGCATTATTTGTGCCATTTCAGTGCTCTCTGATAGGCTGTTATGTAATGTTGTGTATTCTTGCACACAACACCTCATAATGCTGCATGGGCACTTATGAATAAAGCACACATTGTAACTGTGCATAATTTTGACAGAAACTGTGATAATTATTTTTGGAACACGACTACATTTGCATGAGCTTTGAGTAGAATCGGAAATGGCCACAGACAGCGGATTATAAACAAGGTAATTATCTCGGTGTTGCACGAAGGAATAAAAACAAAAGTCCTGCTAAACTGAAGGGACTTGCAGACTGTAACTCGGTGTCTAAGTCTTGGCAAATAGACTTCCCAGAGGTGGAGTGAGTCGCAAACAGGACAGCCAGTATTTTGTGTTTTAATTTTTAACAAATATCTTTGTAAGCACTTAAACATTTTTTTAACGTAACCATGAGGAATCAAGTTTATTGCTCAGCTGGTTGCACTTAAAACACTCACGGAGCTGACAGAGTCATCAGGCAAGACGACTGAAAACGGCTGGAATGAGTTGGAGAGAAAATTCACTCTAGGCCTTTTCACACCGGGGGCGTGACAAATAAACGACATGAAAATGCGAAATACTCGCCTGCGAATATTGTATATCTAGGGCTTTTATTGTGAAAGGAAAGAATGTAAGGATTAGATCTGGTCTGTGCTGTCTTTGACAAGATTGAAATGAGTAATAAAGTTTGCCGTCCTGGTTCGGACTACAGAGCCTCTCTGTTGATGTATCAAAAACATAGAGAGGGGAACCGCCTTCTTAAAGACACATAAAGGCCTCAAAATTCACGAGTGGGATATTTACTGATGTATTTTATATCGTAGAGCAAAATGTTAAAATCACTTCAGCTAGTGTTAACCACAGACTTTATTTCAGGCATCTAACTAAAAACCCATAAAAAAACCCCCATTGACTTCCAGATGAAGGATCCGGAAGTGCTAAAATGCTAATTCATTTCTGGGTTTTAGGACTCATTCCTGTAGCGCGCAACTCACAACGTGATTGGTTGATGCCTTTATTCACGGTGTGAAAGCTCGGAAAATCGACCTTGTTCCAAAAAAATATGTATTTCATAGCATTTTTTTTTTTTTTTTTTTTGCCATGTAATAAATTCTGTTTAAAAGTATTCATGACAAAAACAACATTTCAATAAAATATATTGACGCATTCACTCAAAAACAAACAAAAAAAAAAAAAAACGCGCTGTTTGTATAGGAATTAATTTGTTTTTTGATTATCTGGAAGCTGCATCTAAACTGACCAAAGACAGAAGACAAGCAAACGAGGGTTGTGAAGTCCAAACAGGCCAAAGTGCAAAGGTGTGGACTTCTGAAATTTTTTATCTATTTCAACCCCAAATGTTTTTACTTGTAAGCTTCGAACTTCGTCTATATTCCATGATGAGATTAACTTCTGCCAAGAAACAGCTGACGCTTTCATGTGATTTAGGAAGAAATCTTCTTCTTCTGGCTCCCCTCTCTCGTCTCCTGTGGCCAGGTGCGTTTGTTTTATTGTCAGGCGCTGTCCTGACGTGCAGAGGGGCTGATGGGAGCAAATCTGCTGAATAAAACACTGGCGCTGATGTTAAAAGCTTCCTGCCAACATGATTAGATCCTCCTCCTCCTGTGGTGCAACGGTCACTGAGGTGTGTGTGTGTATGTGTGTGTGTGTGTGTGTGTGTACAGCAAGGGACGCATTCAGCTTTTAAACGCCTGGAGGATCCCCAACCACTTTGCATGCACATACACACATGCACACACACACATTTTAAGGGTGAACAGACATTCCTCAACGAACGCCACTTGTTCAAAGGGCATTTTAATCACCCCAGTGTTGCTCTGAGGGGACTGAAATCGAGGCAGGAGTGTGTTCGTTGTCTCCACTTACAATGGTGTGTGTGTGTGTGTGTGAGAGAGAGAGAGACCAGTAGGGAAATCACCAAGAACAATCATGACCACACATCGCTGCCTTCTTTGTTTTATAGGAGAGACTGACAGATATTTACCACGGCAGAACGACTTTGTCTCTGTCTCATTTTCTCTATCTTTCAGTCCATCTCCATCTCTCTCGTTGCTTTTTCTCTCTTTTTTACTTCTTTATCTACTTTCTCTCTGTCTTTCTGCACTTTTCCCCTCCTCCCTCACAGCTGTAACTCAGAGCAGCTTAGCTAACTTCCAGACAGAAAACTTACACATGATGATTTGAGTGGCTGCATATCTCCCCACACTCTCCCCTACTGTCATTTCCTCCTCTTCTTCCTCCTTCTCAAGGTGTCCTCTTCGCCTCCACTACTACCTCCCCCTCCCCTCCCCTCTCCTCACCAACCTTTTTTTTCTCACTCCATCGTCCCAACTTTCCCCAGAGCCTCCTCAAACTTTCCTCCCATTTTCTCTTAAAATTCTTCCCGGCTTCCTCTCTTTCTGTTTCTCAGATAAGTGCATCAGTCACTCCCACTCAGAGGATTGCCTCCGTTAGATCGTCTTGTGTGAGAGGGAGGTTGTACCCATCAGAGTCGGTCTCTGGAGGAATTCACTTTTACGCATGTGCTGCGGCGGTTCAAACTGAGCCTTATACATATTCATCGACGTAACTCGGCATATTTCCAAAAATGCGGAAAGTCTGATGTGTTCCTGTCCAACTTTATTAAGCTATGTGTTACATGCCACTCTGTGTGGTGGAAAGATCCAGAGCAGCACTGGAGATTTAGTGGAGGGTAAATTTAAATTTTTACTTCCAGGTTTTATTTGTGGAATGCTGTTTTTATTAGCAATGTCACAATACCGGAAAATGTAGTCGTTGATACCAATACCAGTGAAATTTGATACCACGGTAGAAACAAAAGTAAAATATATCCCATGTACTTCAACATCCACTCCTTTATTACTGTTTGCATACTGCTTTTTTGTTAGGAAATTAAACAGGTCATGTATGTACAGTTCACTTTTTACATCACAGTTAGCATTAATAACATGCTAGCAAAGGATTACAATTTTTGTCAACAAATAAAAGCGTGATAAAGCTGCTTGATGTGATAAGCAGCATCTTGTGCTTCAGTAACACTGTGGCTGCGTCCAAAATCGCATACTGTGCACTACATATACCCAATATGTGTACTATGATTCAACATACTTCTGTGTGAATAAACAGTAGTATGTATCTTTCCGGATGCACTGAGCAGGAATTTACGTCGTCACTTCCTGAGAGCCTCGTGGCCGGTTGGAGACGCGTAACCACGGTAACCCGTGCCAGCTCATGTGACCAAACAATGATTTGTGAGAATCATAAAGTCTGAA
Source organism: Sebastes fasciatus (assembly GCF_043250625.1). Lineage (NCBI taxonomy): Eukaryota > Metazoa > Chordata > Actinopteri > Perciformes > Sebastidae > Sebastes > Sebastes fasciatus. Next base: position 13,497,256 of record NC_133798.1, on the reverse strand, counting down.
CTAATTAAAAAATATATTACCCCTATAGCAAAGGGAAAGTTTATACTTACATTTATATTGAAGCGTTATTGATGTTGCTGTACATCTACGTCCGTTATGAGCGTCGTCGTCGTCGTCGTCGTCACTACCGGGACATTTATGCCGGCGTAGTGTCCAGTGTTTACAATGTCAAATTTAACAGAAAATAGTATGTAATTTGCATACTATTGCTTTCATACTAAGGTTTCGGACATACTTAAAAATCTCTTTAGTGTACTAAATAGCATGTTAGTGTGGAATTTTGGATGCAAACTTTGTTTCAGCCACTAATGTTAGCTAACGTTACCAATTCTCAGGAGAAAAAAAAGTGAAGAAACACATGTATGGAGTAAATTAGTTTACAATCCCACTGAAAATTAAGATTAGAATAAGAAGCAGAAACTAAACAGCTGGGACACACATCGAAAAACATCCACGCCGCCACATTGACATTTGTAAAAAGGAAAGCTAATGCTAGTAACGGCATGGAGCTAACGTTGCGTTCCATTGTCTATCTCTGGTGTTTAATAGGCACCCCTTAGGCCGTAGAAAAGAGTACAAGATCAAAAACTAACAGTAGTTGAATGACTAAACTGTGACTAAAACTACATTTTCATCAAAAGTAAAACAAAATCAGGTGCCAAGTGTGACACTGCTCTGACGGTGGTCACTTGTTCTTTACTGTAGCCTAATGACTAACTGAAGGGCATGGTTGATTTAGTATGTGTGCTACACTATTGGATGTAAAAATAGCTTCAATTGAAGAGCACCTTCAATCATTTAAATATATGTGGAGAATCACCGGTACTCTTTCACTCAAGTCAGCTTGTTAGTTGGTTATCTGCCAGAGTATCTGATTGAGACAGTCACTATGCCAAAATCCAACAGTATCGGCTGGTGTTCATTTGAGACTCCCTCCGATCTGTCCAACTTTGTTAGTAGTGGTGCCGGCCTGTCTGGGCTTCAACCCACCTTAATCACAGTCTCGATGTTTGTTTGTCAGTGGGAAATATAGGTTTGGCAGTCAGTCAATGTAATTGGCTATGCACCAGCAACTTAAAGCCAAGACAGCCTTATTACGCAGGTTTTACTCCGCAAATCCCAACCCAAAGTGGGATTTCATCCAGTGCTAGTTAGTAGGAAATACGGTAGCGAATGTTGGTGTTGTGATTAACTGAATAAATGGAAAGTATGCACATATAGTTATAATTGGACACATTAATAATATGTTTGAAAGAATAAAAGAAAAGGGAAACATGGAGCAGAGTGCTGTGGTAGAGGGTTTTCCTCCCACCCTCTTGCTCCAGCAATTTATACTCACTTATTGATCCAAATGCCACAGACATATAGTGTATCACCTGGTAGAGACACAGTATACCCAGCAGCAACATGCAGTCGCTGAGCACTTCAACACCGCGCTGCAGTCATTTCACCTCAGTCGGTTGAACGGCATCTTGTTCTTTGGAATGGAGACGATGGACACGGCCTCAGTGCGGCAGATTTGCTCTGTGAACTGAGAGAAGCACGAAGTAAAAGCACAGAGTTTGGAAGATGTTGCAGTACTAATGCAGCACAGTGCAGTGTTAATGGCTCAGAGACCCGGAGCACTGTCTGCATTTGTAAATACAGCAATTTTAACTTTTCTGTGTGAAAGGGGCCAGAAACCCTTGTCTGTGACGTCATCAAGAGACACTTTGTGAAGCTGCTTCATTGAAAATTAATAACTTTGTGTACCCAGCCGTAGTATGGAGGATTTTTTGGGGCATAATGAATTAATAAACAGGTAGAAAAGATAGATGATGTATATTCTATATATTGGCTATGATTACATCCATTTAATCCGATTCAGTCAGAGACACTTGTGTCAATGCATTGATCATTTATAGCAAATGGGGTGTACAGTTTGGTGGAAAAGGCAGATATCAATGTTAGCGCTTAATTCAGTGTACAATAAAAGAAGTATAGCACATAAGGTGGTGGTTGGGGTGGTGTAGGGAGCACTTCAGCAGATTTATAGTAAGAAGAAGGCCATAAAGCCAAGCTATAAACTTGAATGAATCTGATTGGACATTACTTGCCAGCTGGTAGCCAAGCAGCTAATGAATGAGCCAATGGTAGTGAAGCATGAGTGAGGCAGCTGATGCCAATAAGCTAATGCAGTGGTTACCAATCTTGTCACTTGTTGCAATATCCAGTGGCTGTGACCAGTTCCACCAAAAAGTATTTTTTTCCTTGTTTTATTTAAATCATTTTCAAATGCTTGAGGAGATAAAATGATTCAGTAATTCAAAACAAAGCAAACTGTAATGTCTGCATAATTTTGTGGTGCAGAAATATGTTTTTTCTGCTTTACTATCCTGTTAATCATGTCACAATCCCTAAGATGTATCTTGTGATACTTATTGGGAGTCCTGAGACCACTGACCAGCGTCTTACAGACAGTATGTCTGTAGCTACAAAAAATACCTACGCAAAAACACAATTTCTGAATCTACAAACTTCTGGCCCTTGTTTTTAGCAAGAGCCAGTGTCGGTTTAGGGGTGCAATGCCATTGTTCAGACGGTCCATTATTTTGAAACCCCAATAGTACGAAAAATGTCCCATTAAAACCGAAAGCCCATTTGTCCATCAGCCCGTTATCCCGAAAAACAAACTGCCATTGTTCCGAAGGCCCATCGCTCCGAAAATACAAATTCTCGAACAGAAGCACAGGGCTAATTATCATGCAAAATTTCGTCATCGGATCATCCCGGTCGCAATATTTTTTTTCCTACCATGGCGAAGGCATGACCTGCCCGACTCTGAATGGCTTATCCTGATATTCCTATCCTAAACCTAACTAATCTCTCAACTCATGCCTAAACCTGACCAACCCAACCAACAAAGGCAACGAGTAATAAGAAGCAGAGTGGCGGGTCATGCCTTCTCCAGTCGCCAAAAAAAGGTCAGATGATGTCATTCCGCATAATAATTGATCAGGTGCTTCTGTTTGTTGCACGGAGAGTGTGTATTTTCGGAACAATGGCTGTTTGTTTTTCCGGGATAACGGGCTGTCGGTCAAATGGGTTTCGGTCCAATGGGACATTTTTCGGACTATTGGGGTTTCCGAATAATGGGTCATCAGAACAATGGACAGTCCCCGGTTCGTGATGCAGTCAAGGCGACAATTAGAACAATTATCAAACCTCTCCACAGAGCCTCAGTGGGCTCCATCATTTCTCTGGTGTTTTTCTTCCTGTCGTAGTGGAAACATATGCAGTGATAAGAATGCGTCAAACTGTACGTCAGTCTGTTTCTTCCTCCACAACAACAAACCACCTACAGCATTGCCAGTCCCAAATGCAAACTAACAATATAAGCTAGATAGAAGTTCCTGCAGTGGAGGTGCAAACTTTGAGTGTTGATTGAAGTAGAAGAAATACACTCATTGTTTGGGACTGATAACTACTGTATGAAAGTGTTATACATGTAAGGGAAAATGTACAGCGAGCAGGTCATTATTGCGATATGTGCCCTGATGGGGTGAGCGGAAGGGTCTTCAATCACCCTGAAGAGGTTCATTTTACAATAACGACCCGCTCGCTGAACATTATACTGCTATAAAGAAATAACAGACCGTAGAATGTTGTAATTGACCAATCAGAATCGAGTATTCAACAAAGCAGTGTAGTAAATTATGGTAGAGTGGAGTGAGATGAGCTAACTTGTTTTGCTGGCAGACAGTTGCCTTAGTCAGTCTCCTGTGATGGCTGTGAATAACACCTCTTTTACACAACAAGCACCAAACATAGTGCTGCACGATTATGGCCAAAATGATAATCAAGTTTATTTTGATCACGCTTATTTATCACGATTACTTATAGATTTTAGAGCCAAAATATTTGTATTGCAATTTCACATTTAGATAAACAGAGCGCTGCTTTCACTTCCATGTTGTGCTACATTCCAACAGTAACTCTAAATGTTATCCTTTTACATTGTTATTGTCATCTATAGTGGTTATTTTCATAAAAACATTTAAATAATTGTATTTTGATTAAAATATTAGCTTTGATTTAAAAAAATCTAGGCATTAGTAGTTCTAATTATATCTTATAGGCTGCTTAGAGCCAGTGTTAGGAAATTAAACAGGCCATAATTCTCTCTCTATTTTATATTGCTGTGAAAATATCTCCTTCAAACAACTGGATTTATTCAAGTTTCTCGCCCAAAACTACATTTTACATGATTAGATTTGAACGCATCATGATAACGTTATAATTTACCATAGCCCAATACCCATTTTTACTGATTACAGCTTGAACGCACCATAATGTAACTCAATGGAACCTCCGATAACGGAGCATAGTAGCTCCGTGCTGTCGGCAGACGAGCCGGTCACTGTGATTACTCTGAGCAGCATCATGGGATCAAATTACAATATAATAAGTGTGAGATAACGTTAGTTGTTCCAAATGTTTTTAAGGTTGTTCCTCTGCGGTTTATTTTGGACTTGCAGTCGTGACAAATTGTGAGCTTTATGTCTTCTTCACTCACACTGAAGAACTTCCACATTGACGAAATGTTGTGTGTGTGTGAGACTTACTGACTGTGCCACTGTGTGCCGACATAAAAGCATCATGTGGCGGCTGCACATGTGTGTGTGACTGGCAAAGGAAACAGATATATGAGACAGCTGAAAACCGTACAGCTTCAATCGGCTGCTGATTAACGTTGCATCTCTAGCTGTTAGTTTAGGAAGCACTTGATTTATGCAGCGGAGTTTTCTATGAGCGGAGCATGCATTTTAAATGACAGTATCGTAGTCGATCATGTTCATTTAAGCCATGATCGCAATTAATATTCAATTAATTGTGCAGCCCTAACCAAACCGTAGCAAAGCTGAGTGTCAATTCTTTGTCAGTGGACCAGAAATGGGTGGAAGCAAGCCACAGCAATGAAGATATCAGTCTTCTCCTCCGAAAAATATTGATTGACAGCATGAACCAACCGATAAAGTGAACTGAATCTGTCAGTTTGTACAAAGATTCAGAGCCTAGAGAAGCAGTGAGCTGCCCTCATCCACTCTGCACGGTGGACGGCAGCAACTGCCCACTGTGTGTCTGAATATGTGATGAGATTAGCCAGCTTTTATATTCTGTTTCCCTTATTTTTTGCAGTAATTGTAATGTGCCTATTTGTATATGCTAGTTTAGAGAGCAGGTAATCCTCTGGTTACACTGTGGCAGGTCTGAGTGCGTACCTGGTGTAGAGCTGAATTGATTTTCTGAGGAAATGTTGCTGTGGAGCACGGAGGAACAACTACAACGGCATACAAAGTGGAAGCGGATGTTCTGCTGACATGGCGTATTGAGTGTAACCATAGCATGCTGTAACCATAGCAACATTTATTACAGACCAAAGGTGGTAAATGGCTTATTTGTAATTTCTTGCTTTAACTCTAACCTGACATTATTTGGCATTACTTTTGACTTATTCTTCACATATGATTGGAAAATGGTTTAATCGTCATATATGTCATATTACAACGTAATATCATAATGTTCAGCTACTAGTCTGATGCTCCTCTGGTGCAGAAATGATCTGAATCAGCACTTTATGTTTGCCCTGATAGTAGAATAGGTTGTCAAGCTGGCTCATTAGCATGTGTAAAGGATATAACTGTCCCATGAGGGAAATTAGGAGAAACAGCCATATTTCACTGAAGGCTGAATGTAGCCTGTGTGTTCGGGCTGCTCTTAGGAGAAACTTCTGCTGTGACCTCAAATGTGTGGTGTATCAATTAATATTCATTCACCTACAGTCACGTGTCACCATCCAGTAGGAGCCAAAACTGTTTCTAATACTTTATTGTTCCGTCGTTTAACTTTAACACAGTTTCAAGATCATCCAGAGGTTGAGAGAGAAGGGAAGGCATCTGCCTATTGAGCGATGAGGAGAAGAGGATTGATGATTGAAATAAAGCAAGGTATCTCTGTCTGCGGGTATGCGTGTAAATGGGTATGTCCTTTGCATAACTCGAGAATCGCTCTTCCAATCGACTTCACACTTGGCGGGTGTATTTCCGGGGACCCCATGAAGTGCATTGTCGAATTTAGTGCAATTTGGACACGTTCAATATTAATAAAGTTTGAATAAATATGCGACCAGCGCTCCGTGCAGCAGCAAGGGGCTTCAGGGCTCTGCAGACTGAGATGAGCATCTCGTCTGCTGCGGAAAGACTCAGTTAACTTTTGCTGCTGGATCCTGGATATATCTTCACTTCTGCAGCTGGCATACTCATCGATTACAATCATACGAACGTTATAGCCTATGTCACGTGAATGCTGGATAAAACGTTACAACCGGGAACTTCTTCATTTCCCTGGAGTCAACACACGCGGAAAGCCAACTGGAAGCAGAATCGAACCTGAGTGTATTTCACAGTTATGACCGTGAGTAAGCCGCGACTGGGGTGTGTTTTCCCTGTGAGTAAGACTGTATTTCCCCAGTGTCAGACTTGATACTAACTTATAATACTAATAACGTGGCTGCCGCTAATCAAATCCAATGCCCTACTTCATAACGGCAGTGGTTATGTGAATTATACTCCTACAAATTTTTAACAATTGTCATCAAATTTGGTACAGAACATTTCTCGATCAAGCCGGGAAAAGTTACTGTTTTGGATCTTTGATGTTCCAAACAGTTTTATTATAGCTGTCCCTCAAAGTTAGCTCAAATGCTGTGGGCTTATATTACAAAAAAATGTCATATCCTGAACGCTTTGTGTTATTGCCACCACATGTGGTTGAAATGTGTATATATGATGTCTGAGTGTCCATGACAAATTTGGTGCCATTTGGCCAATAGGTGGCGCTGTAGCAGCATCGTCTAGTTATCAAAAAAAAAAAGGAATCTCTGTCTATCTGTGTATGTATATCTATCTGTCCTTCACATATCTTGAGAACCGTTCATCCTATCAACTTCACACTTGGCGAGTGCAAGCAGCCATACCGTGGTTCTCGACAGCGCTGTAAACTGCCCTACTTGGGGCCAAGCAATCAGCCTGTTTCAGACATGCTCTGAACGGGCCCTTCACTAGTGAAGGATAAAAGACAAGTTTTTCTTTCAAATGCTTTTCCTTTATGAACACCTGCCCTGCAACAGAGCGAGGGGAGAGAGTTGCAAAATATCACTACAAGCTCCAATTTGACCAATTTATATCAAACCAGAGAACACACACGCACCCGCACAAGCTCAGACCTCCCTGCTATTAAAGCCAATTTAATCACTGATCATAAGCCTTATCAGACTTAAAAGGCCTGCGTAAACTCAGACGTTCATTTCATTTCATCTCTGCTTTAGAGGGAAAGTTTTGCTAGTACGCGTAGTCGGTATTAAACATCTCACGCCTGCCAACTATCTAATGCTCCAAAAGAAGATCAAGATCAGAGCTGGCTCAGTCTGCGAGTGCAATAACTTCTACAGAGTTGTGCTGACGGCTTGTTGGTATAAATACAGCATTGGCCCAATTGTGACAAAGTAATTCTTCCTGCTGTTTACATTACTAATAATATTTTTGGTGAAAAGAGGAAAAGTGGGATAAAGGAGGGATTTTCAGCTATGGATTAGTATATATGTGCTTAGACATTAAGTAATAGTTGATTTGATTTCCAAAAGTACTTCATGGCAATAAAATATACCCTTAATTAATTTTAGAACAAGACTTGACATAGATGTTTCCTATCAGTTAATTAACTGAGCCATAATAGCGGCTCTGTGAGGCTGTACTTAAAGGTGCAATCAGCGATACAGTGAATATCTCCTCACGGTCCGCTAGCTGTCCGTTCTGTGTGTGCGCTGAAAAAAACATCCGGTGTTCATACACAGCCCTGGCTCTGTAAATGGGAAGCAAACAAAGTGGCTTGGACCTAGCCACACAACACTATTCCAGCCAATCAGAAACAGGGGGCGCTTGTGCTTGTGCACAGGACAGGGGAAAGGTCATGGATGTATAAAGAGAGAGGTAGTGGGAGCGAGAGGGGTGGTAAATCTGGAAAAGGGTATTTGTTTGGGTGTTGCAACACAGTCTCACGGCAGTCTGTGAAATAGTCACGAAATGTAATCCATTTGATTCATGTAGATAGACACGAATTTCCCTTTTTTTCATGACGCTCAGCACGACTTTCAACAACATATTTTTCATGCGTTTTCCTTGGAATTTCCAGCAACATGTGACGCACGTGTCAATTTCTGCTCCAGTCTTTTCCGAATCAAACTACTTAGTTAGGTTTAGGAATAGATCAATTTGGTTAGGCTTAGGCAACAAACTACTTAGTTAGGTTTAGGAATAGATCAATTTGGTTAGGCTTAGTACGGAAGTTACGTGACAATTAAATCAACTTTGACTTGTGGTTTCACACGGGACACGAACACCGGTCTCCTGGGAGAAAATCCTGTGTTTTTGGGATTGCCGACTCCACCTCTTAAGCACAACAATGCTTTGACCTAAATACTACCGTGAGGGCTGCTAACTCTCATGCATTGATTGTGAGACTCACACTTTTTTTACACGCTCTCACGCCACACATCCATTTTCTCATGTAGTAAATTGTGGTCGCTGTTGGAGATATCGAGTAGTGAGCTTCAGAGAGTGAGTAGGGATCTGACGTCTGATATAGAGTGATAGCCCAGTTGACTAGAGAATACAGGTTACAGTGATGAGTGTTGAAAGGTGCCCCGGTGACAACGCGGATGGCAGTATGGTAGATGACGTCTAGTTTATTGAAAAGATTTTTGGGGGCAAATCTGTAGATCAAGTCGCCATAAACCAGGATAGGGATGATTGTCATCTTAACCAAGGTGTGCTTTGCAGAGTGGGTAAAATATGCTTTATTACGGTAAAGGAAACAAATTCTTGCTCTGTCTTTGGAGAGTAACGGTTGATGTGCGTTTGTAAGGAGAGTTAACTGTCGAGCCAAATACCCAGGTATTTATAGGAATTGACAAATTTGAGTTCTGACCCCATCCAGGGAGGAAGTTTTGTCGAATTTTGCCATTTCCATACAGCTTTTCTAACGTGATATTTCAAAATGCATGCAAATACGTTTATGGAAACACAGCTAGTGTTACAAAATCTTTTAGAAGTTCTTCACAGATCATTGATGTAAAACAGAAATGAACAAAGGTCAGTAATCAGCAGAGGGAAACTCCCAGGAATGAAACATTCCTTTTTATTTCTTTTCTTTTCTTTTCTGTTCTGTTCTGCATCAGTGATGTCAACACGGCTCGTCTGGGGTTCGGCAGAGTTTATATGAATAACGCATCCATTTTAACTCTGAAACATTTCTATGTGGATAAAACATGAGCCATAATTTGAACAGTTGTCATCTGAGGAGGAGGAAAAGGAGTCCTGTGTGGGAGGAACTTCAGCGTTTCAGAATGAAGCTTCAAACGACTGGCTTCGCATACACACACACGCAACGCACACGCACACGCACACACTCTTCATCTCTCCTGTTCTCTCTTTTCATGTTAACAGGCATTGAACCGGCCCACAGAGGCTCCTTTTCACAGGTTGCTCACTCCTCCAAGTCAGTTACCTAAAGCCATTCACTAACGAAGGACCTGCTGATTGGACGCCTTTCTTTCTTTCTTCCTTCTTTTTTTCTTTCTTTCATTTTTTTTCTTCCTGACTTTCATTCCACCCCATTCTGGGATCTTGTGCTCTCCCTACAGTGATAACAGGCACTGGGAAAACACACACACACACACACACACACACACACACACACACAAACACGTGTACACAGAGGTGTTAATGGAAAGTATTGTAGAGCAGGTTTCCCAGTCACACTGAAGAGTCACCTGACCTGGACCGGTCTAATTATAAGGTGTTGTTGTTCCTTTCTGGTCCCATGAACACACAGGAAGCCAGAGCAACACACGCACACACAAGCACACGATGAAGCGGCAGTAGGCAGAATGTCTTTGGCATAATTCAGCAAAAATTCCATAATAACCTTTCAGTATAATATAATAATATAATATATTATAATATTATTATATAATATCAATCAATATTCTGTTACTGTAATGCCTAATTCTTGCATAAAATATTTTCAGAAACATCTTGTAGTGTACTGTTTAGCTGTAAAATGAGAAAGTTTGCTCCGGCTGGTGGGCGGTGCTCGGGATTTCCTCAACTGATCTCAACATGGCGGCCGGTTCACAAACTTTCTCATAAATAGACATTACAGTAACAGAATATTGATTCATATGTGATCAGCGCTGCCTAGTTTGACCGTTTGATCGGAGTTCACGAGTGATTGACAGCTGTTCAGAGATGGCAAGGCTCCAGCTCGGCTGTGATTGGTTGTTTTCCTCCGGTCTGTGAAATCTTGCAGATGCCATTAGGAGCACCGGAGGACACAGAGGTACATGATTTTTTTCAGATAACCTGTCTCATGCACTACTGTCAGGGACACTATAGTGACCTTTTTATAAAAATAACTTTTTTAATCATATTTGCTCCAATCTGCATACTGCTGCTTTATTATGCATGGAGGTATATACCGTATGCATACATTAATTTTCCCTTACTTTAGTTTTTTAATGAATTGCATGAGAAAACACACACACACACACACACACACACACACACACACACACACACGCACACGCACACACAGACACGCACACACATTGATGTAAACAGTCTCAATGGGACGTTGTTTCTCACGCAATGCGGCCTCTTCACCCTGAGTACCATCATTAGTTCTACACATGTTTTCAAGAGGAGGCACGTCAGAGGCCAAAGTTTCCATAGTGAAAGTTACCATAGCATCATATATAAACACTCAGTGGTACAGTACATGGTGTGTTTGTGTGCGTGTGTGTGTGTGTGTGTGGAGGAGGCGGGGCGGTCGCAGGGAGCCATGTACATCATTCAAGGATGGATTGACATCTGAAGAAAAATAGCTGCAGGTCTAATCAATTTGAATGTGTTCCCCTGAGATTCTGCTCCGTGTGTGTTTGCGTGTGTGTGTTCGTCAGGTGAGGTGAGCAGCAGGCATCAGCAGCATTTCAGTCCAGTCAGCAGTGATCTTGCCAGCCTCTGCACGACCAGACTCATGAATAGATCAGTACGTTGTGTGTGTGTGTGTGTGTGTGTGTGTGTGTGTGTGTGTGTGTGTGTGTGTGTGTGTGTGTGTGTGTGTGTGTGTGCGTGTGTGTGTGTGTATACTACTGTGGGTGTTGGTCAACGCCATCTGCATTCTGTTTTCCCAAAGACTTTACATTATGGAGACTGTGAGTCTATCTCATGTATTGGATGTTTCAGTGTGTAACATGGCAGCATGGCAAATCGGTGCTGTCAGCGGGGCGCCACTGTGTAGTCGCTGCTCCACACAGCATGCCGCTTTGAAAGTGGAGCAAAGGGGAAAAGAAGAACTGTGCTGATTTTTCACTGCATGCACACATGTAAACAACACCTGAGCTGAAAATATGGCACAAAACACTGGTAGAGTTGGTAGAACAGCAGAGATTCATAAAGAGAGTTTGACATCAACTAGCTGACTTTCAGTTCTCCGGACGTAGTCACACGTGTATACTTCCACTAACTTCATCATCAGCAACATCAGCTCCGTTCTCTTTATCCATCCATGGTCAGCTCCATCGGGGCTGTTTGAAAAAGTGGTAACTTCCTTCTACCTCTGCGTAGACCCAAGTGAAATAAATATATTGATTCTGGCTTTTAAAAAATTTATTTCAAAATTGCAATAAAAAAAGCGTGATTTTTTTCCCCCACCCCGAGTACTATAGCCAAGACTGCTACAGTACCCAGACACCATGGAACGCACAAACCCACAGAAAAAAAGATAACCGATCTGCACTGAGAAACTGAAAACCACTAGCCAGCTTGTTAGCTTGCTAATAACGTTGCAAGGTGGAAAAGGACATTTTGGATGTCCACTGTTGTGGAAGTTAAAGTGATAATGGTGGGGAAAACCCTAATATTACAGTACATTTTTTTAGCTCATGTCTCATGAGTCCCCCTGGTGAGCAGCTCTGGACCATTTTGGTATGAAACATCAAAACACAGAGCCCAATATTTGGTTGTGTGAGCGTCTATTGGTGGAAAAAAAAGGTAAAGATTACACTTAATAGAAATTTCAGCAGGGGAAATCACTACACTTTCATATTACTGGTTAGCCTATTGATGGTGATGCCTGTTGGCTGTGACAGAGTTAAGGGAGTTACACAGTAGTACCAGCACCACGCATTTCCGAATCTGATTTTCAGGTTGACTGGCAGCTTATTCCGCTTAGTCGGGTGTGAAACCCACCATGCTGCTGCCCGTTTGTTGGATTTGTTTCAGTTTAAACCAAACGTATAATTTAGAGTGAGTCTTTTCAGGCCTAAAGCTTTACTTTGATCACTTGCTTGGTTTGATATATAAGCAAATTAAATTGACATTGACCTTCAAGCTCATTTGATTGCATCACTTCAGAGAACAGAACACAGGTTTAATCAATTTTTAAGGATTTTCTCACCTTTCTTGTCCTTGTTTTTGCTCTGGTTGTGGCTTAAGGATGGACAACTACTGGCCAGCTTTTCATGAATATTTCTGTGAATAGGCCTATTCAGGGTCCCCGGGGGATGAAAATGATTTTGGCGACCTTTTGACTTTTCTTGTAGTAACACCATCAGCACAAATGCTCATTTGTACACTAGAAATGTTGAAATATTGTGTATATTTGTCATGAAAAAATGTAGGAGCCCATTCAGGCTCCCTAGAGGATGAAGCCTTTTCATTTTTAACAATCCACAAGCTTTCCTGTAGCCAAAATCGTAAACTTGGCTGTTTTACCATGAAATCTGTGTGGATGTTCATAGTCCCCAGAGAACAAGCCTTACTGATTGTGGTGACCCCTTGAACATAACTACGCGGTGTGGTTACAGGTGCAACTCAGCACACCTCTGACCACACCCAACAACACCTATCAGGGTAGCTGGGTGTAATCACATCCTGTGCTGCTAAATAATGTGATTTATGGAATGAATAGCTCTTTTGTATGATTACAGGCGTCCATTATAAGTGAGTCAACATGCCACAGAGGGTAAAACAGAATATGTTTAACATCACCGTTTAATATGTTTAAGGCCTTCTCATATCTCATATTTGAGCAATGCTGCCGTAACAGTCGTTCTGTAAACTGACATGTTAGGGCGAATCTTAAAATAAGAGAAAGTAGAATCCAGCATATACTTTTTCATGCTTTCATGATAAAAAATTTACTCTCAGAAACTCCTTTTAATAAGTGCAGATGCATTTCAAAGTGCCGGTGGAATATGCGAGGGGAAAAGGTGAGCTGTCTGGCATCTCGGCGACAACAAATCAAAGACATTAAAAAAGAACAGAGTCTTTTTGAGTTTCACAAACAATCTTAATAAACGTGAACACCACACAAAGGTCAACAGATGTGTCACATCTTTCAAAACAACAACATAAATCACATTGCGCTGTATCACTGCATATTTCTTACTGAAATAGTTTTGTTTCTTGAAGATACATTACACACTGACCTCAGAGTTTTTTCTTTTGAAAATACAAAGAAAAATACTTTTGCCTATTACACTCAGATAAGAAAAAAGAAACGGTTACAATTTAAGAGAGAAGTGTTTGATGGAGTTCAAGAAATAGAAACACATATATATCATTTTTAGGATGCTTCAGGGTAGTTGTCCAGGTCACAAGTTAACAACGTTAACGGATAAGGTTGGCGATGTTACTGTCAACAAATCCCATTAAACCAACAGTATATTGATCCCATTAACAAACATTGTCTTTGTATGCAAAGTCTGATAAATATTATTCCTCTGTGCCATAGAGCTCCATTGTTGTCCAAAAACTATTAAATACACATCAATGAGCCACACTGTTTCACTGGGTGACATGTTTCTGTAGAATATTTTGAGATGATTCCACATATGTCCTCCTGCTACCTTAAGTACCCATTACTGTAGCATACCAAATGTGTATTAGTCCAGTGATTCTCAAAGTGTGGTCCGGGGGCCACCGGGGGTACGTGATATTCACTCAGGGGGTCCGCAAAATAATTTGCTATAAATTATAAAATTGTGCTGTATCATTAAAAAGAGCATATCTACAGATGGGGTCCATTTGTGCCAATAAAACAAGCATGTTGTGTCCATTACTCCCACCCACGTTAGCTTTGGGCCAATAGAAATGATATATGATTGTGACACATCACGTCAATCTGTCATGAATGAGTCACTTCACTCAGGGCGCAACAAACTGTTCCTACTGCTGTTTAGCTTATATTTAGCTAGTTTGATGATGTGGACTGACCCACATGTTATACAGAAATTACAGACCGCAGAACGAACCAATCAGAATAGTGTATTTAACACAGCCGTGTAATAAATTTACATAATGGCAAGTTTGACGCGCCCTCAAAAAGAAGTCTGATTGTATAGACGTCTATGAGAAAATGAGCCTACTTCTCACTTGATTTATTACCTCAGTAAACATTGTAAACATGAGTTTATGGTCTCAATCGCTAGTTTCAAGTCTTCTTCAATACAGCAGGATATTAATTTAGTAAATTATGGTCCCATTTAGAGTCAAATAGACCGTAAAGCAGGGTATGCTTTAGGGCGTGGCTACCTTGTGATTGACCGGTCGCTACCATGGCGTTGTCCGGTCTGGGAGCTGTCCGTGTTTTCGTCTTTCAACTTTATCCCTTTAACAGTGTGTTTTCAGTTCATGAAAGTTAATTGTAACATTTTGGTCGCGTAAAAATGTCTTATTAAGCGTTTGGTTGTACTTAGCTCTTGTGTCACTTCTGGTTGCAAATAAACAACATGGTGACGGCCAAAAACCAAGATGGCGACGACCGAAGTGCCGAACTCCAGGCTTCAAAACGGCAGTCCACAAACCAATTGGTGATGTCACGGTGACTACGTCCACGTCCTATGTACAGTCTGTGGTTCTAGTTGAAACCCAAAATACAAGTATTTACTGAAAATGAGCATAGATCCTCTTTAAAAAGGCCACATTGTACCGTCCCGTCAAACCAGCCCGCTGCTTGAGTCTCTCCTGAATCAGAAGACGGAGAGTTAACGATAAGAAACAAGGGAGAGAACAGATTGGATGCAACATAATCATATTGGAGCATTTTGTTGCGCTGCTCGAACATATCGTGGAACAAATAGCTCACTACTGGAAATGTTGCCATGTGGAAAAAGAAGTTTCTTTTCCCAAAAAGTACCTATTAGTACTATTAGTATTGGATTTAGTATCACCTCCTGAGCAGTGCCAAATTTGTTGCCAATTTTGCCTTTTTGATTGCAAAAACTACAGTGCCCAGCTGTTTTAGTACATCATTTCCTCCTTTTTGAAAAAGGAAACTATATATTTGTGACCTGTTTTTAAAGATTTACATCCTCAGTAGGAATAAATGTACTGGAGGAGACAGAGTAGGGAAGTCGTAAAGTATCGAGAGACGGACTAACACAATAGTCTTTTCATGGGATTGACAACAAGACAAATATTAGATAACACCTGTCTTATCCTTTAACATTTGTCATACAGATACTATATCCCACCGTATTAGGTGCAGCGAGAGTAACATTTCCTGACATCAATAGTCCTAAGCAATTCTGCCAAACAAATGCTATTTATCAGTGCAATTCATCAACCCCTTCAGCTTTTCTACACTTCTTCATCTCTTTTTATCCCCTTTATCTCTTTTCGATCGCAATCAAGTCGGCGAAGCCTGGAGAATTCTCTCGCTGTCCATATCAATCAGTCACTCCACCTCCCTGCTCTTACTGCTCTCTCTCTCTCCCTGGGCTCAGTCTTAGTTCAGATATCAAATATTAATCAAGGCAGGTTGAGAAGCAGTTGATCAGCTTGTCCCTTCATTGATCTGCCTGCTCCCCTCAGCACTGATGTGTCCCAGCAGCTGGAGTTATACTTCTAATAAGCATTTAGTTTCAAGTGGGATTTTTTTCTCTCTCTCTTCTCTGTCTCTGTGTTTATGTCCACATTTCAGTTTCTTTTCTATGAGCATCTGTCTTTGTCATCCCATGTCTTCATGCCATGAAGCAACATTTTGAAAGCTGTGATATTCCGATTACAATTCCTCAGCCCTGCTAGTGTAGAAGAAGTCCATTCAAATTCAGACAGTGATCACACATCTGCACTAACCTTGGCAGAGTCTTGCCACTGACTAATGGGGAAAGTCCTGCAAGAGCGTTAATAATTCTCTATGGGCCCAAATTATTTAAATTCTGAGTTGGCTATGTCTTGGGCTCATTCAATGATTTATTTTCTTTACCTGTTCACCCCCCCTAAAGGGGAATGAAGCCCTCCCCAGCATTCAGTAAGCAAGAATCAGGGTGAGACCCTGAACTGAATGCACACCACATCATCATTTAGTAACAAATAGACTCTTGGCCCTTTTTGAGCTTTTCTGGAAACCTTTTTAGGAGCTTTACCTGCATTTCATCTGCATGAATCTAGCTCTGGTTTTGATTCCTGGGCCACAGTTCTAATCCAAAACAGGTTTCTGATCTGGAAGTAGCACTTTTTGAAGGCCCAGGAACTATCTGTGCCGGGGCATGAAAACAGGCAAGCTAAACCTATAAGAATAGTTCCTTTACTAACTTTAGACACTAATCCAGTAAGTTGAGCCGGTAACGTCCCTATGGATGGTGTCTCTTCATTCAAGCCCGGTCCATTTCTTTTAGGAACTTGAACGCATCTCCTGCTGTGTCAAATAGGCAAATTCGTCCATCTTCACACTGGACCTACAATCGTGCAGGGTAAATGAGGTAACAGGCGATGTTCCTCTCCTTCATTGCCTTTAAGGCTTGGATAAGCTGTTTGCGACACCTGGCTAGTTCTGGGCTCATATCGGGGGGAAAAGCTGACTAGCCGTCAACAGCGATATTTCCTTTTGCTTTAGTAAGTCGCAGGATTTTTTCTTGGTCCTGAAATCGAAGCAGCCGGATCAAAACAGGTCTCGGGTAGTCGGTTGGAATGGGCTTGGGGTTCAGGATCCTGTGGGCGCGTTCAATTTCCATCGGTCCGGTGAGGTCTGCACCCAGTACTCTGGGTATCCATTCAGTGAAGAACTTGAGAGGGTCCCGGCCCTCGCTGTCTTCCTTTAGTCCCACCACACAAACATTGTTCCGCCTGCTGTGATTCTCCATTTGATCCATTTTTTGTCTTTCTGTAATTGCTTAGTCAGTCGGTCGAGCCCATTAACGGTGTCCTCCGTGTCACCGATGCGTTACTGAGCCTCCTTTTCCCTTGTTAGCAAGCCCTCCAAGGTAGCTTTCACTCCGTTGATGGAAGTTTGGAGTTGCACAGATTTCGATTTGATTTTCTGTGAGAGAGTCTTGTTCCGCTCTTGAATTTCCCTTGTTAGAACAGCAAGCATGCCGACTGAATTCTCTGTTTCGGAGCATGTCGGGCTAACGTCACCCATAGTACCAGCAGCCTCGTTGGGACGGTCCATCCCTCATCTGTTAGTTAATCACTTAAGGTTAAATTGGCCCACCTCAGCGTTGTTTTAACTTAGATAAGAGGGTCCGTTAGAGAGCTCAGCTCATTCACGTCTGCTCAGCTCCACGACATCCGTAGTTCTCAGGGCTGAACAGCACTGACTGGTTGAACACAAGCCTCGAGATTGTCAGCAAATGTGCTTACATCTGTGCGTTGTTGCTTTTCAGTCATGCCAGCTGGCGAGGCTCTATGGGCGGCAATGTCGGTCATTCGAGCTACCGCTTTGATCCAGACTGAAATATCTCAACAACTATTGGATGGATTGCTATGAAATTTAGTACATGCATTCATGCTACCCAGAGAATGAACCCCATTGACATTGGTGATCCTCTGACTGAACTCAAGGGGCCTTGAGTTCTTGAGTTTTGATCCTGGGGACTATTTGGTTACATGAAAATCTGCAGGATCCTCACATACTTGTGTTCATGTGAGAGAATCCAGAAGAACATATGGACTCTATACAGTAAAGGCCATTCGATCAACTCTGGAGATTCTTATTGCTGTGAGGCCACAGTGTTAAAACACCGAGCCATTAGAGTTAAACTACGCCGCCCTGTCAGACCCCCCGGTGTCCTCAGCATGAGGTGGAAAAGGCTAAATCAAACAGATCTTTTTAGTTTACAAGCCAAAACAAGAAGAACATATTCCTGCCAATTGAACAGATGTGCTTCCCTGCCTTGATTTCCCAACTGCACCAGAACTCTTTTCAGTTTGAATCGTAGCTGGTGGAGATAATCATACAGAACTGTTGGCCTCTGCAGAGGACTTCTTTCAAAGAAATGCAGAAATTCAAATCAGTGCATCATGGGACTACCTTATACCCTGTTGATTTACATTTAATCATTACAATGGGCTGAATTAGATATAATTCATATATACATAGGCTATTCCCACTATAATTCCGAGCATGTTGGCACTTCGAAACGGTACTACTGTTAAAGAGACAACATCCTTTATTGCAACCTGTATTGTATGGGGGCAGCTATAGCTCAGAGGTAGAGCGGGTCGTCCACCATTCGGAAGATCAGCAGTTTGATCCCCGGCTCCTCAGTCCACATGCCAAAGTGTCCTGTGGCAAGATACTGAACCCCAAATTGCTTCTCACGGCTTTGTCGTCGGTGTGTGTGTGAGCACTGCAGCCTCTGCCGTCAGTGGGTGGGAATGGGTGAATGCTGACATGTAGTGTAAAGCACTTTGAGTGGTCGGAAGATTAGAAAAGCGCTATATAAATGTATAGCTGGGAGCTGAACAGCACTGGAGCATCTGAGGGAGTATGAAGAATTGGTATAATAGGAAAATAGGTGCAAAATATAGTGTACCATAAACAGGGGTCATGAGGGCCATGGCCACTCTGCCCTTTCAGTTTGGCCTTCTGCCCCTCAAAAAATTATATGCCCTGCGGCCACATTGGCCTTGATGCCCCGCCTGCCTCTTTCCTGTCAATACAGTATTTAGACAGTGTCTTTTGTTGTAATTGTGAATTAGGGCAGCATCAAGTGAAACGCTGCACACATAGACAGTGTTGGGTTCAATTTCAAGCCTGGTATGAACCACGAGAAAACCGGGCTATTTATGCCAATAATTTGACACAAATGTTACCCCCCAGATTCCACTGTACGCAGCTGCTGCACAGCCGCTGACAATGGCCACTCCAGACAATGCTTGTTTCCACCAGACACGCTGCGGGCACGTTTCAGGAGCTTCGCTATAAAAATGCGCCTAGTCTATTTTTGATGGATCCGCGGCGTGAAGCACAGTGTTTCCTTCACTGGTTAAGGGGATGCACCCAAAACCAGCTCCTTTTACCACCCCCATATTCACATGCAATGCCTGTTAGCAGGATATACTGTATATACAGTATATAGCCTGATCATACCAGGCTACCATCACTTTTTGAGAGAGAGACAAATTGAAAGGGCACGGCGGCCATGGACCTCATGGCCTCTGTGAAATTCCTGCCCTGGCTAGCAGTGACAATGTGTAGCATCTAGGAGTTTTATCGGCACGGTGAGGTTGCTAAATTTGGTATTTGCCCGTATAGAGACCAAAACCAAAACCTGTGCTCATCGACCATACCCGGCATCCAGCGCTGTAGCCCAACGCTGCAGAAAGTGCAGGGCAGATGGATACAAAATATCTCTGACATCGTTTTTACAACTGTCTGTGTACAGATTATTAAGGATAACTTGCCTAATCTATCTCCTAAATGTCTCTCAGCGTCTCCTTTGTTCTGTTATTACTACGTCTAGCATTCTTGGTCACTCTCTTCTCTCTTCCCCGCGCCAACTCCATCTCCACCTCTTTTTCTCTCACACCTGTCTTCTTTTTTCCTTCTCCAGCCATTATTCCTCCTCAGGTCTTCATTAAAACTTGATGGAGATGAGTGAAGCCAATAATCTTCAGTCCCTCTGAACAACCCTGCCTGAAATCAATAGTTTCCTGGAGAAAAAAGAACAACAGAGAGAGAGTAGGGGGTGGGAGAAGGTCTGGTTTATTAAATATTAAACAGCAGGTCTCTGGGGAGAGGGGGAACAGTTGTGGTGATACAGTGTCTGACCCAATTAGCATCTCCTGTTCACCTGCCAGGCTCCAGCCGTGGCTCCACTCTGACTTTTACTCATCACGACAAGCCACTTCTGGCACAGTCACCCTCTTCAGGAGCGTTATCCTCACCGTCTTGTACACTAATCATGACATGATGCATCTGTGCCTGTCACACCCTTGAAGAGGGCCATCTTGGCTCCGTGAAAAATCGGCCGCTACCAGCTCCAAAATGATCTCGCTCTTCCAGAGAGCCGTCTGTCAACAAGTCACGATGAGGCTCCTCCGGGATGAGCTAACTCTTTAGTCACATTGTCTCAGCTTTTTGTGTTACCAGTCACGAGGGTCTTCTGGGACTGTGTAACTCTTTAGCTACACCTAAAACACTTGGGTTTCACAGTGTACATTTTACAGTGTTATGGCTGACTTATATTCAGCTGAGAGAGGCCGCTCGAGGCTGCTGCTGCAGTGGGGAGGATATGGCCGGCGGGGACCCTCAAGATCCTGAGCTGCCGAGAGCAAACACCAACTTGTGGAGCCTTCGTTCAAAATGTCCTCCGATGCCAACAGAAACGTAATCATTCTGCTGACGACAACCCAGAGAGAGCGGGC
The DNA here is from genome assembly GCF_043250625.1 of Sebastes fasciatus. Classification (NCBI taxonomy): domain Eukaryota; kingdom Metazoa; phylum Chordata; class Actinopteri; order Perciformes; family Sebastidae; genus Sebastes; species Sebastes fasciatus. Next base: position 13,476,503 of record NC_133798.1, on the reverse strand, counting down.
CGTGTGTGCGTTACTATGCATGAAAGTTTTCCTCCTCACTGGGACAGAGGTGTGCTGGAGATCTTCAGGATCCCGAAGATAAACTGGAAAAGACAACCAAGACCAGTGATTTGGGCACCAGGACGGCAGAGAGATACAGCGGGGGAATCAGCGTGTATAATATAATATAAAATAATTAGTGAACTGTTCGTCATAACTTTTTTTCATTTATGAAGAAATATAATTAATGAAACATTATTTAAAAGTTTTCTGAATCTGCTCTTTGAGGGCAAATATTTCAGACAAGGCTGTGATATGTGTAAATAATAAAATAATTATTTAATTAGTAATAACAATGGTCCAAAATGATGTAAAATTGCAGAGTTTCAGTCAAAAACCTTCACATTTTCATCAAACCAGAGTTGCTGATTGTTGGAATGGAAAGACTAACCAGGACGGGTTTGGTTATTCTTTTTTTCTCCAGTTTGAATGAAGTGTGTTTTACGATAACTTTACAAGACAATTAAGCCAGTCTCAGTTTGGTGTACGAGAGAAACTTGAATTCAGGTGTACAATTGTATTTTTCTGTTTAGGTGTAAGAATATATTTCCTTCATTGACATTTTGTGAGTTTATTTTGTTTATTTATCAGATGCAGCAAACTCGCCGTTCCCGCACAATGCATCCTGGTACATGTAGGCACAGCCGGCAGCAGGATTGAGGATTTACTCAAGAACTATAATTACATTGTTAAAGATTGAATCAGTTTTTGGCTTGTGGCTTCTCACAAAAGGCAGTGTCTAATTGGGGCTCGTGTCACGTTTCAGATGTTTATGAGTTGTTAGCAGTTCCTCTAAGAATGTCCCCTCGAACCTATTTCATTTAAATAACTGTTTGAGGCTCAAAGAGGTGAACTCATCAAATACTTCACAAAACAGCTAAGATTAGAAGATATTATTTCCTTGTTTCCTCTCCCATAGAGAGTTCCAGCCTCTGTGCACTCGCTTCTGCAACTAAATGCAATATCTCATTCAGGATTTCTTTCATCTGTCTTTCTGAAAAAGAAAAGTGTATTCGTAGTCAAATTGGCATACAGTAGTTGCAGAAATCAAAACATTTGAGATTTTAACAAAGTCAAACAACTTTGTGAGCACAGAAAAAACTACAGCTCCCAAAATTTGCAAGCGCAGCAGCGCGGATACATATGTCTACGTAACCTGGTTTCGTCCATTTCCCAATAATTCACCAAAGCTCATTTAAACCACGTTTAGCTGTAACCTCTGCTGTCTAAAATCTTCTACGGTGTTTGCTCCTCTCTGTCCTGCTGTTAGTACAGACATATCTGAGCTAACCGTTACCCGTCAACTGGCCTCTTATGTCGAGCCATGACATATACAGTACATCAGACTGGTACATAGGTTGTACATATTAGCATGGACGCCAGAATAAAAAACAACAGGTAATGCTGCCGCCACGCGCTTCTGACGTTCCTGGTGTGGCCCGGGTTATATGGGGAATGGTATTTATTAAAGGCAGTTAAAAAACATAAATATTAAAGTAGTTAAAAGTAGCTCCATATTGACTAGCTACAACAGCAAAATGCTGCTCAAGCATTGATACATCGGTATTTGTCAGGGTTGTGAATTTACAGGGGAACCCAAACGCAGAGTTACAGGCAGAAAAGGTAGTTTTTAAATAAAAGCGAGCTTTAATAAATCCAGCTGAATAATCCAAACAACAAAAACCAACAGGCATACTAAAAACAAAACTGCAGGGAGGGGAACAAAGTACAAAAGAACAAATCCAACAAACAACAAAAAAAAAAAAACTGAGAACAAAACCAAAAATCACCAACCAGGGGAACATGAGGAACACCAGGATCAGGGCAGGAGGTAACATGCAAAACGGAGGACCAGGTAGACGGGGCTGGAGCGACAATCGAACCGACAAAGACAGAGGGGAACACACAGGCTTAAATACAAGACGGTGATTAAACACAGGTGAAACAAATCAGGGCGGGGCAGACAATCAACAAAGGCGGGAAAAACAAACAAAGGTAGGAAGTAAAACCAGACAAGACACAGGAGGAGTGAATTACAAAATAAAACAGGAAACACTGGAATGAAATAATATAAAAGAAACCAAACCCAACACAAACCAAAATCACATTAACATAACTAATAACAATCTTAATTTATAACAAAGAGGAAAAAGTTCAATGCTCTGGCACAGCCAGACCATGACAGGTATTAACAATCTAATAATGTAATAGGTGATAATATGCCAGTCACTGGGGGCAGTTTTCAAGAAAGAATACTTTTGATACTGTAAGTAACGTTACATTTAGCTGATAGTACTTTTAGTTAAGTATAATTTTAAATGCAGGACTTGTAATTAAGTATTTTGTAGGGCTGTCAATGTCTAATGGCTGAGTGGGCGTTTCCATTTGAAAAAAACAGAATAGAGCGCAGATGGACCCGCCCAGGATCTGAGTACTTCTTCCACCACTGTCAGTCTATTACATAACTGATAACTGGCATGATAAACAATAAAGGCTCATACCAGTGAGAACACTGAATGATTTAAGTGAACAGAGTTGTGATGAATGGTAAAGATAAATATGAAAGAAGTCAATTAAGTCAAGCTGTTTTCCTGTTAATAACGGATCTGTTTCTAAATTTAAGATCACAGCTTTCATCTGCTCTTTTGTCATTGAGAGTGAGTCCCACTGGGTATCACCCCTCCCTCATGTATATGTGATAACTATTCAAACACTGTAACAGGCAGGTAGTCATTGGTGTGCATTGCCTGTCATGAGACAGGAGCTTTGAGATGAATGAGTAAAGGGATGAATTAAAATAGAAGAAAGACAGGAATAAGCAACAGATGGCAAAAGAAAGAAGCTGACAAAACTTTTCACTGCATCGTCCTTTTGTCTCCACCTTCTCCATCACTCAAAGTAAGCAAAGTAAGAACAGGGATTATACGTGTGTCATCTTTAAAACAGATATATTTCAGAAAAGTTCGTGTCAATCATTTATTGAATATTTTAATTTCTGTTTCAGCCAATCAAGTTAGAGTTGATTTTGTTTTTCTAGACACACATCAGACAGTCCAACGATAATTTATTGATCACCTGTCTCTTCTCCATCTGAAGCAACTTCTCTTGCCTCCCACATTATCAGGGACATAATCACTACTGACACACCTACATCAAAATCATGATGGAAAGGAAATGTAGCCTCAAGAATTTCCCAATTTAGGGATCAATAAAGTCTATCTATCCATCTATTCATCCATCCACCCATCCAGATAATCAGACTGAATTGCATTTCGTTTCACTGCATCATTCAGTCTGAATTCCTGCTCCTTAGCTGATTCCTGTTTGGGAGAGTTGATATTTTGCTCTAATCCATCAGTAACAAGTGATGTATCTGTCCTGCAGACATCATTTTCAGTCAAGATGGAAGCTGTGGGAGCAATTTACTATGAGGACAGTATTTTTTATGTGTCAAATGTTGCCATATACTTGGCATTTTCCTGTCCAAACCAGTCTACTAGAAATTGAGGTTATATCATGCTAATTTGCAACATTAATGTACTGCTGCTCGGATTATGTTTTTTTATGAACATAATGAGGAAACATGGTTAATTCATGTATCTGGCAAGTTGCAAAATGTTAATACTGAACATATTAGTTGAATGTACAGAGCCTGTGAGTGTCCATACTAATTTGTGCTTTCAAGATATAATTTGTTCCCTCAATTTGATTAAACTGTTCCCACATTTTGATAATTTTTTGTGCAAAAGTGGTTACAATTCAATTCAAACCTTTTTAATGCAGCAAAAAATTGGACAAACCGAATTGAATGGATCGGCCGAATTGTTGCCGACACCCAATCCAGCTGTTTGTGTCAGTATCGGCCTGATATCCGATGTGGCATCGGTGCATTTGTAGCTCAAAACTAACCTCACACGGGACATGATGTGAGCCCGGGTCTCAGGCATCAAGTTTCCCATCACCACACGATTTGGGAAAACAAATTAGTATTACAGTAGAAAAACTTAACTTCTATAAAACAGGGTTTTCCTGTTGCCATTCTTCTGGCTCTGGCACAGGAAGGTGACACCTTCATTCTCAATCCAGCCAACAAAAATCTGATTGGTGGTTTTTCCAACCAGCAACCAGCCATAAATGCACAACACCTATTTGAATCATTGGCCAGGCTAAGGCTAAAAATGTTGAGAAAAGGTGAAGAAGCTTTGAGTTGAATGAAGGAAGCGAGATTGAAAATTTAAAAGCCTTTGATGGAATAATTCCATCTTCTGTTTTCATGACACTTAACCGCTCCTCGAAGTCTTCTCAGGCCTCTGATTTACATTCAATTGCTGCTTAAAAGATGAGAAAGGATCAGTCTAATGAAACAGTGGTGCCCAGGTCCCAGAAGAGATCTGGGTCTCTGCAGTGTGCACATTAAAGCTTGCTTCCCTGTCATTTCAATCTATAAATGGTCGTATAACACCAAAACGATTTAATGATTGCCAATAATTATTTCAAAATACATCAACCAAATACGCATCTCTCTGGACAAAATTTCTCCTCCTCAAGTCTGACTCAACAAACAGCTTTGGGCTTTGGTGAGATGCTGTAAATAGCCATGTACAAAGTAAATGACTTGTGAGGCTGGGTTCTCAGGGGTGTGTATGTTTGTGCATGCATGAAGTGTGCACTTAAGTGCCTGACTTTGAAATCCTGAGAAGCTTTGATGGGGGTTTCTCTACAGTTTCATAAAGACATGAACAAGAAGTGGTCTCCTGTCCTGAATGGGCCTGTAATTGCACTCATCTTTTGGTTTCATCTGATGTGACTGTGTGGTTAATGTAATTAGTTACCTATCCTGCTAGATTAATACACTTTACTTTCTTACCTTCACAGTTTCTGAATTCGATTGTGTCAAGAGCCTGCAGACATTACGGCAAGATACTGTAAGGTGTACTGTAATTTACAAATGATCCGTCAGTTTGTGCACAGTTGACCTCAAATCAGAAATGACTATATCCAACATTATGAAGAACACCTGAAAGCGTAGGTGTATGTAACCTTCGTTACTTCCTGACACCTGCCTTTAAAATGTATTTCCAATATGAAAATCTGACTCCCCTTTCTCCTGCCAAAGCACAGATCGTCCTGTCGTTCCTACCCTAATCTTTGTACGTACTCAGAACTGACAGTAAGCACCTCGTCTTCTTGCTTGTTCTCCGTCAGCGAGTGTTTTGACAATCCATGCTGACAACTGAAAAGATGTTTCCTGAGCAGCTTGACACCTGACAGATTTGTTGTTGTTGCTCTTGGTTGGATCCTTTTCTTAAGGTTGATTTGGGTTTCTGTAGTTAGTGCTTGTAGAGTTTAGAGGCACTGCATTTACATTTTAATGTTAAAGCTGCAGTAATACATATTTCGATATTAACAAAGGATCAAATGTCTATGTGTAATGTGAAAGGGTTTACTTGTAGTGACGAACCCACAGAGAATTAGCACCTGACTCTGCGTTTCCCCTCAGCTCTACAGAGTGATTTTGCTTCTTTCATCTCATTGTTTGGATTTTCCGACCCCCGACTTTACTGTTTTGATTCACACCTGCGGCTTTCATCTGTGTCATTTTTGGCTGCAGCAGTCAGCTGTTTTCAGCAAAAAGAGCGTTGAAAACCTATAGCACACTACCTGCTCAGCTCCACACAACAAATAGACAAAGTACCAGCTGGTGAACATAGTGGAGCTTTTAGCCTTTAAAGAAACAGATATTTCTCACAGGAGTTGGTGGAGACCAAAACAGAGCTAAAAGGAGAGTGAATGTTGGACTTAGGCCCTGTTCAGACCTGGCATTAACATACATCTTGGGTGATCCGATCACGAGTGAACACCTCTAAGTACAGGTGTGAGTGAACTAGGGCTGTCAATTGCGATTAAGATTGCATGATTTTCCATAATTAATCTGCAATTAATCTGCGATTTATTACAAACACCAACTGACAATGGTGCAATCAATTGATTAAAATATTGAATCATGATTAATCGTAAATTAACCGCACATTTTGTATCTGTTCAAAATGTACCTTAAAGGGAGATTTGTCATGTATTTAATACTCTTATCAACATGGGAGTGGGCAAATGTGCTTGCTTTATGCAAATGTATGTATATATTTATTATTGGAAATCAATTAACAACTCAAAACAATGACAGATATTGTCGAGAAACCCTCACAGGTACTGCATTTAGCATAAAAAATATATTCAAATCATAACATGGCAAACTGCAGCCCAACAGGCAACAACAGCTGTCAGTGTGTCAGTGTGCTGACTTGACTATGACTTGCCCCAAACTGCATGTGATTATCATAAAGTGGGCATGTCTGTAAAGGGGAGACTCGTGGGTACCCATAGAACCCATTTTCATTCACATATCTTGATGTCAGAGGTCAAGGGACCCCTTTGAATATGGCCATGACAGTTTTTCCTCACCAAAATATTGCATTTTTAGCCTCCTTGGTGACAAGCTAGTACGACATGGTTGGTACCAATGGATTCCTTAGGTTTTTCTAGTTTCACGTGATACCAGTATCTTTAAAACAGAGCCCGCTACAACCTAAAATTCACAAATTGCGTTAAAGAAATTAGTGCCGTTAAAACTAATTTGCATTAACGCATTATTGTTGTGTTAACTTTGAAAGCCCTTGTTATGAATAATGTGAGTGTTGGCACTAATGCAGTCTGGTGGCTTTGAATAGAGCTATATAACGGTGTGTCAAGGTGATTTGGTCTTGGCTGCTGCCCTCAAACATGATTGTGTGTTGCTGCTCTGAACAGAATCTGATCACTGAGGATAAATAAATACATTTCTCCTCTGTTGTATTTCCATCTCCTGGTCAACGAGCCTTGACATGTCTCATCTTTGATGTGAGCAATCGATCAGCAGTAGACTTTAAACACTGAATGAGTGAGAGGGGAAAGGACTGAAGATGGACCCACAGTTGTCTGTAGCTCTGCATGTATGATGGATAATACTCAACCTCTCAGTCTATCATTGAAACAGAAAGCTGCACAGACATCAGAGTCAGTCACTGGACGGACACTCTTCTTTTATCTGCACACTTCATGTCATGTCAGTCTGGTCCTATACAGCTGCAGCCATTAACAAAGAGTAACAAATACATTTATTGTCAACTGCTGCATTGATATTCCTGCTCAGATCGATTACCCAGTTCATATTACACAGCGAGTTCAGCATTCAATTAATCTTTTCTCTGTGTGGTTTCTTGTGTGTGTTCTCCAGTGCCGAGCCCGTGCCCTGTTGCTGCATCGTCAGCCAGAAGGTGTCACTCCATCTATAAGGGTTTCGCTCAGTGTCTGATGGCTCTGGGCGACAGTCTCGCGGACAGCGCCCACAAGGATGAAGACACACACGAGATACACTCCATCTGCAGGTCGGTGTAACCACACTCATACAGTGCCGCATAGCACTGAGGCCGTTATATAGGAAGCCTGCCGAGTTTCAGTATTTAAAAATGCATTTCTAAACCCTGCAGGGCAGTTAGGTCAGTATCACTGAGTATTCAGTTACTTTTAGGGGTGAGGGTTTAGAAACAAAGACAGCAGCTCTCTGGGGATGGCCGCACATATTCTCTGAGCTGGAACTGAGTATGCAAGGAAGGAAAAGTTTAGACAAGCATTTTGCAATTCCAGAAAGTCAGTCTGCTACCTGATATCAATAGGGCACGTGCTTCTGTACAATACCACAGATCGAAGTCATGGCTCTCTGATCCCCCACTGGACTTACTCAGGACCTGTTCAAATGCAGTTATACGGATAATATTTCCTAAAATAGCTGTGTGTGAACATTAATAAATGATGACAATGTTACCATAAGGGATGGGGCGATATAGGATTATATAAATTATATAAAAAAAACACTCAATAATTGATCAGCTGTGATTTTCCATTATCGGGATAATCGGAAATATCATCATGAGTGATAGTAGAGTAGTAGTGAAAAATAGAATTTGATTTTAAAAGGTATAAGGGCTGTCAAAGTTAACGCGATAATGACACGTTAATGCAAATTTGTTTTAACTCACTAATTTCTTTAACGCATTAACACAACTCGCGATTTCAGAGGTTGTAAAGCTCAGTTTTAAAACTAGAGTGAAGATACTGACACCATATGAAAGTAGTAAACCTAAGGAATCCATTGGTACCAACCATGTCATACTAGCTTGTCACCAAAGAAGCTAAATAACGCTCCAAACTTGTGATAAAAAATGTGAGGTTAATTTGCGATTAATCGCGATTAAATACTTTAATCGATTGATTGCATCATTGTCAGTTGGTGTTTGTAAACAAAACCATTCAAAGATGCCCCATCCTCCTCGACTCAAAGAGCGAGAGGGAGAACGCAGTGGTGGTCGAACAAGCTAGAAAGTGAATGAAGAGAGGGAGTGGCGTTGACAAGAACTTTAAACTTTAACACTAAGGAGTGAATTAGAGAAATAAAACATAACTTTTTGATTGTTTTATATACGTTCTAAAGCACAAATAAACACGCCAACACCTTTGCACAGCCTGTGAGAAGGTGACGCATTGCCGGATTTTGAATGAATGCAGCCGAAGCGAACGCTTCATCCCGTCCTCTCAACTCCTCTGCTGTGGCCTCTCTGCTCTGCTCTTTATACATCCATGACACAGACAGAGAGCAGAGGAGAGAACCGGAGGCAGCGATGTTAAAGGTGTTACATTTACACGTTTTAAATTAGACCCGGCAGCGTTATTACCTACATAAATGTGAACACTGCTGAGACCATTAGCTGCTTGTACAATATGTTTGACATGAGCTTCCAGGTCAGAAGCAGAGGAATCTGCCGGCTTGCTTTAAAGAGGTACTCCATTAATTCAGATTTGCCAATCCATAAAGTAGGGGAACATAATTTAAAAAAAGGGTAAAAATTAATGCATCAGAGTCATAGATATCCTTCATAAGCACCATTTGTAACACAGGCTTTCTGTTAAAGGGATAGTTTGAGTGTTTTGAAGTGGGGTTTTATGAGGTACTTATCTATAGTAGGTGTATTACTGACAGTTGATGGCGATCGGTGTGCCTGCAGCATCGAGAAACAGACAGAAGCACCGGCACCGGAGCAAAGCTATACAGTGCTGTGGATGGGGACGGCAGAAGAACGTATTTTAGCCACCTTAAAGAACGACTCACCTAAAAGAATAGATATCTGTTTAAATTTACGCTAAATTTAGAATATTTTCACAGCTTTATCTTGCTGTCAGACAGCCGTTTCCTTTTCCTTTCCGACTTATCTATGCTCTCTCCAAAGCCAGCAGGCTCAGATGACAAAAAACAGTATAGATACGTTTCACTTCCAGGTCAGTTCGCTGTCGGAAAATATAGTGAACACTTAAATGGATATCAATTTTTTTTGGTGAGCCTTTCTTTTAGGTGGCTAAAATAAATTTTTCTGCCGTCCCCGTCCACAGCACTGTATTGCTTTGCTGCGGTGCCGGTGCTCCTGTCTGTTTTTGAATGCTGCGGGCGTGCTGACCGCCATCTACTGCAAGTAATACACTGACTATGGATTACTACCTCATACAACGCAACTTCAAAACACCCGAACTATCCCTTTAAACAAGACTCACAGTCTCCAGCCATGTCAGAGGCTCTGTGAAGCTGTAGTAAAGGATGGGATAGGGAAGGTAAAGGATGGGGAATTCTGTGCAGTTGACAGCACAACACAGTTTCACGGCAGTTTGTGAAATAGTAAATAAATAAATTTAATCTATTTGATTCGTGTACATAGATATGAATTTCCCTTTTTTTTTGGTGACGCTCAGCACAACTTTTAAAAACCAATTTTTCGTGCTTTTTCCTAAGAATGTCCAGTAACATGTGACGCACGTGTCAATTTCCGCTCCAGTCTTTTCAAAATAAAACTAATTAGCTGGATTTAGGAATAGATCGACTTGGTTAGGCTTAGGTAACAAAACTTTGTTAGGTTTAAGAAAAGATTGCAGTTCGGGTTAAAATAACTCCGTAAGTGCCGTAACTTAAGTACGGAAGTTAAGTGACATATAAATCAACGTTAACTTCTGGTCCTGTCCTGTGTTTTTTGACCCACCCATCCACCTCAACCTCCTCCCTACTCAGCGTTCGCTGCTGTTTATACTTCCCGGTTCACAATTATGTGGATTACATACGAATTGATTTTGTGCTGACCATCATGAAAAAAACGTGAAATTCGTGTTTATGTACATGAATCAATACATTACATTTTGTGAATTTTTCACAAACTGCTGTGCGACTGGGCTGGACAGCATGATGTTGAAGATTCTGGTGCACCAAACTGACATCAAGACTGTTGATGTTTCTTTCTTTTCTTCCTTCATTGTTGCAAAAAATTTCCTTTTCCATTGAGAACTCCCCTTGCACAAGATTGTAATAAACTCCCTGATAACATTTTAAAAAAATGATTTTACTGACTGGGACTGTAGGGATATTGAGTCTTTGACAAATAGAGTGACTGCAGTGATTTATGCAGCATGACTGCTAGATTGCCACAACTCTGCCAGGTGTCAGTGGAAGTTGAAGGAGAAATCACTTCCAACGCGCTGATCCTGTTCGGGGTATCATTTATTTTATACAAAGGTATCCCATTTAATTTGATCCTGATGTTAAAAAATGCTACAGACAGCACCTTTCTGAGTGATTTTAACCTCCACCATTTTAGTGTAAGGAAATATAAACTGTAATGATGCTGTAGCTATTGCTCATATTCTTCTAGTTCTCAAAAGTGGAAATCTAAAGTGAAAAGTCTATGACAGCGTTGACATTTGACAGCCAAGCCAGTGTTATAAGGACGCACTGTCAACATCTGTGATGCGCTATAGACTGGATGAACAGCCAATAGGAACGCTCTCTCTCTGAAATGACCTGTGATTGGCCGGTCTCCCGTCACAGACTAGATTTTTTAAAGCCTGAAAACAGAGCCATGAGGAGGTGCAGAAGTCTAGTTTTCTGCTTACTGTCTCTTTAAGTGATACGCTACTTTTAGTGCCCACTCACAGATATTGAACCAATCAAATCAGTCACTGCAGAAAGAAATTTATCAAATGAAAAATTCTGTTAATTTTTTTTGGTAACAAATAAAAATGACAAAATAACAAATAAGTAGGCTATCCAAGTCAAAGTATGCACCAAGGATATACTGATTTCTCAGAAAATTTCCGTTTGATTTTAACTTTGAACACTTAATCCCGAACAGCGCTGCCTTTTCTCCTCTCCCAGCATATCTTCATTCTGCAGCTCTCTTTTTAGCCTCTCATTGTTTGGGCTGGAGGCCTGATGACGCTGATTAAAGATGCAGAACATCTCTCACTTCCCTTCTCTTTTTCCCCCCCGTTTCTTTCCCTCACCACTCCATTTTCTCTATATCCTGTATCCATTCGTCATTCCTCCCTCTCTCTCTGTCATCTCCGCTCACCACTCTATTTATACATACCTCTGTCATCCATCTTCCAGAGAAGTCGTATCCTCTCGACCAGGGAAGGGAGCCATTAGTGTGTGAAGGGTCTTAGAATAGGATCGCTGATCTGAGAGCTTCTGTCGAGTGAAATTTGTACAGTACCAAAATTAAATTGAACTCCAATCATCACAGCAGACTGTAAACACATAATGGGAACAGTGGGGGTCAACCAAAGAGGTCAAAGTAGCTGTTACACTCAAATAAAGTTGCTATACTGCAGAGGTGAGAGGTTATGTTGTTATTTAATGCAATATAACAGGAATTGTCACAAGCACTCTTTTCTTGCTGCATTATGAATGAGGCTTTTGCAAACTAAAGAGTGTGATCAGGCAGCGACAGCATACATGCTCTATATAATACCGCTTACACACATTAGGTAGTTCCCAGGGAAGTGTTGTCGCTCAGCTAACCGTGTGACTCAGTGAAACTAACTCCGGGGTATCCAGGGAGGATTTTCCTTTTGTTCAAGACACATTTTCATCGAGATCTACAAAGCTAAACATTATAGTCCTTGAGGAAAACCTAATGGAGTTATCCTGCATATATCCTCCTCTCCTAGCCTCTCCTTGCAGTATCAGTCATCTCATTGATATTTGCTGCCAAACCAAATTTCATTGTGTTTAAAGGGATAGTTTGGGTGTTTCGAAGTGGGGTTGCATGAGGTTCTTATCCATAGCAGGTGTATTACTTACAGTAGATGACGGTCGGTGTACCCCCAGCATCGAGAAACAGACAGGAGCACCGGCACAGGAGCAATACAGTGCTGTGGAAGGGGACGGCAGAAAGACTCACCAAAAAAGATTGACGTCCATTTAAGTGTACACTATATTAGAATATTTTTTCAGATGGCGGAACTGAACGTAAAGTAAAATGTATCCAAACTGTTTTTGTCATCTGAGCCTGCTGGCTTTGGAGAGAGCATAGATAAGTTTCACTTTCAGTTCAATTACCCGTTGGAAAGGAGAAGTAAAGGGCTGTCTGACGGCAAGATAAAGCTGTGAAAATATTCTAAATATAGCGTACACTTAAACAGATTTTTTTCAGTGAGCCTTTCTTTTAGGTGGCTGAAATAGGTTTTTCTGCCGTCCCCGTCCACAGCACTGTATTGCTTTGCTCGGGTGCTCCTGTCTGTTTCTCCAAACTGGGGGCATGCCGATCGTCATCTACTGTAAGTAATACACCTACCTCACATAACCCCTCTTCAAGACACCCAGACTATCCCTTTTTTTTTTTTTTGTTATTTTTTTGGGGACATTTTTCCATTTTATTGAGAGGACAGTGGATAGAGTCTTGAAAGGGGGGAAAGAGAGAGAGTGGATGCGGAAAGGGCCACAGGCCGGATTCGAACCCGGGCCGCCGCGGTCAGGACCAAGCCTTGATACATGGACGCCCGCTCTACCAACTGAGCTAACCCAGGCGCCCCAGACTATCCCTTTAACATACAATAACAATAGAGCATCTTATCTTACCTTGGCTCAAGCTTAACTGCACTTACTGGACTCTCCTCTCATAGTTGCTTCCTCCTTTTTGATGCCAAGCATGGCTCTTTGGTTGGTAGTGATGTCGGTCTGTTGGTTCACCGCTTTGGTCCAAATATCTCTACAACTACTGGATGGATTGCCCTGATTTTTTTTGTACAGATGTTCATGCCCCCCAATGGATGAATCTTAATGACTTTAGTGATTATCTGATTTTTCTTCTAGTGCCACCAGCAGGTTAAAGTTTTCACAGTGAAATATCTCAACATCTATTGGATGAATTGCAATGGTGGAAAGTAACTAAGTACATTTACTCAAGTACTTAAGTATAATTTTGAGGTAAAAATAAACTATTAGTAAAGTATCCAAAACGAGCTTCATCTTTACCAGCTGCAACATTAAAGTTATGAACACATTAATGCATCAATAATTATAATCTAATAATATAGTATATATTATTCTGAAATGGGCCATTCTGCAAAATTAGTAATTTTACTTTTGGTACTTTAAGTATATTGTGATGCTAATACTATTGTACTTTTACTTCAGTAAAATTGTAAATGCAGGTCTTATATCGTAACAGAGTATTTCTACACTCACTTTTGTATTACTACTTAAACATCTAAATACTTCTTCCACCACCGATGGACTGGAACAAAATGTTAAGATTTCCCTCCCACACAGAGGATGTACCCTAACAGGCTGATCTCATACACTGTTCGTAACTATACCGACAAAAAGTAATGCACTGTAATTTGTGTATATCCCACGAAATAAATTTGTGTGTAATTAACGTAATTGTGAACCAGGAAATATAAATAGACAATGATGTGTGCGTGTGTGTCTCTGTGTGCATTTTATGTAGTGTTCTTATTTTCAAAAATGGAGAAACAGTTTGGTTTTAACCGTGACTTTTGATTAAAATGAGTGTGAAGGAACCGTCCGAGAGAACTTCCCCACAAGTAGAATAACAACTTGTTATTCTATGTGTGTGAGTGTGTGTGTGTGTGTGTGTGTGTGTGTGTGCGTGTGTGCGTGTCACCATGGCCCTGCAGCCCACCCGTGGTACCACTCCACTGTTGTTAAATCTCTTCTATTCCTTGAGGTACCAATTAAACTACTAATCCTGCAACCCAGCCACCTTAGTGTGAGTGTTGCCTAATGCAGGGACATAAGAGCTCTCTCTCACACGCACCGGCACGTGCACACACACACACACACACACACACACACACACACACAAACACACACACACACACACGCACACACACACACACACACACACACACACACGCAATCCTCATGTCTGCATACACACTTCTCCCCAATCTACACCCTCTGTGTCCTCGCCTCACTTCCTCACTTTTTCTCTCTTATTTTTCATTCTCTCTCTCCATCCCTCTATGCTTCCCTCTCTCTCTCTCTTCTTCCTCTTTGTTCGCTCTCTCTTTCCCTTCCACTCTCTAGTCTTCTTTCACCTCCCTCCATCCCTCCGCTCTTTTCAGCTCCCTCTCTCCACTCAGGAACATGGTTTTAGCGCCTCTATCAGAGCCACCTAATGAGGAGGTAGCATGGCGCGCCCCTCTAAAGATCCGCAAGCACGTGCACACACACACACACACACACACACACACACACACACACACACACACACACACACACACACACACATGCTACAATGTAGTCTGAATAAGAGGATATGATTTGCATCTAGGCCAAGGCTGCTCCATTGTCAGAGTTCTCCCAGGAGTGCAGCGCTGCTTTTATTCCTCATATTCACAATAGGCTTTATGCAGTTACAATCATTCACTGTGGATCCGGAGGAGGTTAGGTGAAAAGGAAATATTATGGGCTAAAGATACAGAGTTATTGGGCACAATAGAATTAAACAGTAACCTTTTGCTGCAGCTTTAAAAAGAATTGGGGAGGTTCAGATGAAAAATACGGTAGGTACCAATTTACATTAAGGTAAAGTTATAAAGGGTTTATAGGTTATCAGTAATAAGTTTATTCATGTTAAAATCACTCTGCATATTAGCAATAAGCCGTTATAATGTCTATTCTTATATAGCTAAGAAGAAGGATTGGGTTGCCAGGTTGTGAATTCACATTTTGTGACAAGTGTGACTAAAATCTGTTATTTCCTCGATCTTTATGTCAAATACTGAATCAATAACACCCCAGAAAAGTATGTGTACTGCATCAATAATAGTAAACATAGGCAATGATACACTGGAAAACTTTTTGGCCAATCCCTAAGGAGGATGAATTTTTCCCTAAAATGCGCTGACTGGTTATCGTTGACCTGAGTTCCTGGGTCAGTGTGGTCCTACTGAATGTGCTATTTTCATGTCCCTGTAAATAAAATAGATTTTCTTCTGAATTAAATGCAGAATTTGGGTCAAATCTGTGGATCTGTATAGATGTAGAAAAATTTCTTTTTCCGATACTAAGTGGTTATTTTTTACACTCCTAGTTAATAGTGATTTTGTAGTATTTATAGTTGCAGGTGTCATAGGTAAATGTGAAGAGAAATCCCCGACTCCTAATAACTGTGATTCATGTGTTTACATATTTATGTACACCCCTGTGAATTTGTGGGTTTTAGCTACTTGGCATTCTACAGTTGAAAGCTTCCACATTGTGGGTAGCCTATATTATAATTGGAAGGTTTTTAAAGAATGTATATGTTTTTTAATAATAATACATACTGAATACATAACCCCCAGAACTGTATTCCTGACAGTGTGAGGAAGGCTTTGAAACACCATTTGGGACGTCATTTGGTGAAGTGATAATTACAGATAGTATAACTGAATAATTAACTGAATAAATAAATGCAAATGAGTGTTACGACCTCGCGGTTGTATGCCTGAGTTATGGCCAAAACGCGTTGAAGAAATTTCCTTCGGGCATTCCTGAGATATCATGTTCATGATAATAGGACGGAGGGACGGACAACCTGAAAACATAATGCCATGCCAGAGCAAAGGCATAAAAAATCTAAGTTATTATTTCTGGTCAAAATTTTGTGGTGCAACAACCTGGTAAGGTTTAGGAAAAAATCATTGTTTGGGATTAAATGAGTACTTGGTTAAAGAGGACCTATTATGCTTATTTTCAGGTGCATTTTGTTTTTGGTGTTTATCTGGGTCTCTATTAGAACATGTTTAATTAATTTCAATTCAGTTTATTTTTACATAGCGCCAAATCATAACAGAAGTTATCTCAAGACGCTTTTCATACAGAGCAGGTCTACACTGGACTCTATAATGTAGAGACCCAACAAGAGATCCCCGTGCGTGCATTCTTATGTGACAGTGGCAAGAAAAAAACTTGTCTTTAATGCCACATGCTTTTATGTGTTTTAATGTAAAAAAAAAAAACGCTTTACTTTTCTCGTACCAGCTGTGCTGCAGCACCCGCCCACTGTTGTAATCGGTCAACCAAACCAAACTCTTCGGACTCCGCTCCAGCTCCGCTCTAACTAGCTTTGATTGAGGGGGTCCCAAACTAGATGAGGTGGACTCAATAGAAAATCCAGATCTATTAAGCATGCAGTGGAAAAATATAGTGACCCTCTGAGAGTGTGGATACTCAATAGCAGATACCAAATCACCACAGAGGGATTGAAGACGTTAAACAGTTTGTCATCTGAAGGATGTCATAGAAAAAAATCTATTATATCACAATACACAGGTCTCAATACATAGGTCGCACCTGTGTGACAGAATGTAGTCATAACTGAGAAAACTCCTCATTCAGACCATTTACCCAAAGGTTAAGGCAAATGTGTTTCCTTGGTTACAGTCGCACAAACAAAAGCTAGAGTCTACCGATCGCTAAAACGAGTGTTATCAGAAAACTCTCTCTCACAAGGTTTAGTTTTCTTTCACTCAGGCTTCTTCCACAGCAGCCGTTCTATTTGCCTTTTATATTTTTATCCTCTACAGATTTAGATAAGGCCATTCATGCTTTCATTGCATCTCATTGCAGCGTCTCTATTCCTATTTCTGCCTCACTTTAAAGTCACTTTCTGCTCTACAGCTCATTTAGGATGCAGCAGTTAGGATTTAAACTGCTGCCAAACAA
Organism: Sebastes fasciatus; assembly: GCF_043250625.1. Taxonomy (NCBI): domain Eukaryota; kingdom Metazoa; phylum Chordata; class Actinopteri; order Perciformes; family Sebastidae; genus Sebastes; species Sebastes fasciatus. The sequence goes on along the minus strand of NC_133798.1, from coordinate 13,459,375 downwards.
AGACAGCATAATATCCCCAAGTTGTGCATCTCTTGCTGGTTATCGTGTGGATTTATAAATTATTTTAAGGGGCAAGAAGGAAGAGTTTCAATTCTTATAAGAAATTGTCATTATAGATCTGTAAAAGCCTCTGCTGCTCACAAATTCTACATGAAATACATTGTTTAACATGTATAAAAATAGTCGTTTACTGCTTGAACCTCTACTGCTGAGATACCATAGCTGCAAAATATAGATCAAGTCTTGTGCGGGTAGAAAATAGAAAGTGGTTTTCCTCCCTCAACAAGGTGAAAGAAACCTTCTTGAAGCACGTCAAACGGCAACCCTGATGAAGGCCACTAC